>NW_019416887.1:95609-195557 GCF_000390285.2 Anoplophora glabripennis
TAAGCGAGAGCCCTAGGAGTGGCCCTCTTATAGTAGACAGCCTGTATACCTCGATAAAAACCTCTAATTAGCACTTTAGAATCGTTCACAGGCAATATCAGACGATTCATTTTTTATTCATTTCTGTCTTTCATTCAGCATCTTTCACTTAAAGTGAAACTTCTATACACAAAATGAAATTGACGAATGAATTAATTAGTGAACCAATCCAGCGATGTTGTATTTTTTCATTCGACATCTTTCACTCGCGCTCCGAATGAACGAAAAATTAAATATATAAACACAAAATGAACTGACTGACTTCGTCAGTTTGGTTTCGCCTCCGTATCGAATGGAAAAGAGCAGATAACGTTTATTTGTATGCCATTTTGTATATGTCGTGTGAACGTGGAATGAAACAAAAAAAAACATTCACTCAAGTGATCGTTCATCCGATTAAACCGTCTGGTACCACCTTTACTTTGCACATAATTCGGGAGCTTTAAGTCTATCGCGATACGTATAGTCCGATTAAATGAGTCTTTAAATAGCAATTTTGGTTAACTTGCCTAAATTTTTTATATAAGTTAGTTTGAGATATATATATATGTATAATAACAATAAGTGACGATAAAATTCTTTCCAACCCCGGCCAGGCCAGGGGTGAAAAAAATTAAGTAGAATTTTTCAAGACAACTCGAAAAGAGTAAGCGGTAGAAAAAGAAGTTTCTTATAAAATTTATAGAGCATAAAATTGTAGATAAAAATGGATTATTGACTTTTTTTCTTTTACTATTAAAATTAACAGAGTTAGAGGGGCTACATCTTTAAGTAATGGGATGATTTCAGAAATTTTAACAAGTCATAAACAGCAACAAAGTGATCGAATTAATTTTTTTTTCAATCTGCTCTAAAGGATATACTTTTTTTTCAGAAAAATAGATATATTTTTTTATTTTCAATAGAAAAGTTATAACTGTTTTAATTTTTTAATCGTCAATTGTAATGATTTAACAACCCTAAAACTATTTTTTTTCTATACACCTTTCGATTGATTATTTCAAACAATAAAAAAATTGCTTTCGAAATTTATGTTTATACCTTTATTTTTCAGGCAGATACAAATTTATTTACCTTTTTACTTTTTATATTTTACTTAGCCCTTACAAGATATTGCCAGGACAAAAATAAAAAATCTCGTTTGCTTTGTCGCACTCATAGTACTTATAGTGTTTAGGAAGATACTTGAAATCGTATAAGAACCAAAAGTCGGCATCTCCTGATTGTGCAAGTCGGCATTTCTTTATGGAGTTCGGGCACACTAAAGAGATGCCGACTTTTAGTTTTTATTCGGTTTCGACTATCTTCGTAAACACTATACCGAAGTCGTGGACAGCTCGTATGCCTAATGCCTATGACAAAGATAGATTATTTCGTTCGCTATTGTCAATGCGCGTGCGTTAGTAAACGTGTGTTTCTTTGAATTATTCTAAGTTCTAAGCTCAATATCCATTGTTAATTTCAAAAAGGTAAATATTAATGAGGACTAATATTTTTGTTGACTAAATTTTGTAAAAGCTCGATATTTTTGCGCATTCTTGACTATGTATGTAAAACGTGGAAATTTATTTATTAATACTTGTAGACTTGTAGTTTGAATTGTATTAATAATAACATAGTGATAACAATAACATAAATATATATCATATAATTTTTTGTCCAAAACATTAAGAAAACAAGAAATTTTCTTATAAGGAAACTACCCCAACCCGAACACTCCGATTTTCAAGATTTTTATATATGTTGTAGAACATAAAAGATTAAGAGACACGTATTTTGTTATCGGCGGAAAAACATTCACCAAGGAATACGAGGTTTCATTTTTGGTCACCGTTTGTAAATCATCCTCAATTATTCTTGAATATAAAGTCTGCACCAAAATTCTTGTTTTCTACACCATTCTTTATAACGGACTTATTGTTCCTGATTCCACTTGTTTTCAGGAATTATAATGTTTTTCTTGTAGAAACGTACTAAAAGAGCGCAACTTTAGTGATGGATGTTTTCACTCGAATTATGGTACGAGGGAATGTTGCAAAATTGTCAGGAATCGCTTTTTCAACATAATGAACTGAAACTTTATATTCGGGCTAATCTTTTAAAAAATTAAACACAGATATTTTTTAAGTTTAAGATAAAAATTTACACAATCTACTTCAATCTACTTACTGTACTCCAAAATTATGTTATTTATTTAAACAAATTATCCATGTCATAATTATAGGAGTGTTATTGCGAACAATTGGAGAAAAATATTTTGCATATATTCAAATACCAAAAATGATTGTTACGAATTGCTAATAACATAAGCAGTTATTTTCCAGTAAAGACACCATCAAACACTCTTTAAAGACAATATTTTCGTTATTTCGATAAAACCTAACAATCAAAATAAATATTAAATTGATTCGACTTTTTCCTCACAGAATATTAAGCTATAATTTAATGTATTGTGATCTTCTCGACCCTTTCTGACTTCCTACTGCACAATTTTAGGATGTTTTTTAAGGAAAAGCAGACGATTAGAATTTAAATTAAATTTATTACCGCCACTTTCTGCCCTGTCGCCGGAATTATGTGTTGAACTTAGAAAACGCATAAATTTAACCGAGTAGGATTTTATTGCATCTGCATACTAATAGATTCGATCGACCGTGCATATGTTCGCATGCTAATCTGAGCGGAATTACAAAAACAAATGGGGTACTTCAGTTTGAGCGATAAAATTCGAAACATCCACACGTGGATGATGGAAAAAAATATACAGTGCGATTCCCTAATTTTGAATAAAATCAATGTCAAAAAACAAAATGTCAAAAACAATTATCAATGTCGATTAGTATTGTAAGTTGCGCACTTCTTTATAAAAAAAATTGTATACACTTTAACCCAACAAAGAGAAATGTCGATGATTTTTTTTTAAAGAACAACCCTATATTTTTTTTTAGAGCGTGTTAACCTTATAGGTACCAAATATAATAACTAAAGCTCGAGATTTTCGCCGGCTGGTCATAGGCGTGTTCGTCGTAAACAAATAAATAAACAGGTAGGTATAAATAAAAATAAATGAATTTGCGTACTTACCGTATCACCGAAAGGTCGTTTTTTACCCCTTGGCGCTTTCGACATTAGTAGAATATTAAAACACCTATACACGAAGCAAACGCGAAGCCAATAACTGCCGGTATTACCGGTTTCGTACGGTGCGCTGTAGCGAAAGGCCGACGCGACAGCTATGAACGTCCGACAGAGTCCCGGGCTCTAATCATGACTGTCAACTTTTGAATGTTAAACTATAGTTATTTTCAAGATACAACAAACTGTAAATTCATTTTTTGCTTTAAAAATATAAATTATTCAGTTAGATCGGTTTCAAATTAGTATTTTGGAAGGATTGGATAACATATTGTAATGAACAAGTTCTGTATAAAAAGATTAAACCGGGAAGTGTGTAGATGTTGCAGAAACGATTAACCTATGTAGTTTAATTTCAGCAAAAATAATTAAAAATGCCGAAACGAGTTTCATTTCCTTTTGCCGTGCTGTCAATCTAAACATCTGGATGTCTAGTAAGAAAAAATTTAGAAGATTAATAAATCTTTCTCTATTTTTATTATTATTTAAATCTTTTTTTATAATTTCGTAGAAAAGGATAGGAATAAACATTTAAAATGTGGTAGTGCTGTATAACTTTACATACCCTTCAAAAGAAAACCCATTTTCATTTCGAAAGTCATCAGCAAAATCATATCCTCTAGTGTGCGCAACTCATAATAACGGGTGTCCCAAAAGTAACGCAGGATGTTAATTGTGCGCCTTTTGCACATATTGTAATAACCACGTTGCGGTTACACAGGATTAGTAAGTAAGTAAGTAAGTAAGCATTTATTGGTGTTATTACATAAGAAAAATGTTTACACAAGTCAAAGAAAAACATGGCCAAAGCATACAATTAAAATTCAATTCAAAGAGAAGCACATCATATTATAAAAACACTCATAAAGTACATAAAGTATAGACAACTATAAAATACAAACATTACAATTCGACTTACAATTTAATTATGAAAATTCATTACAAGTACGGAGAGTGTGTAACTGAGACTGTGCTCCAATTACACGGAATTTTTGGTAGAAGGAACGCCCCGACGAAACAACTGAACAGGTTTGTTTGCAGACAATAAAATGCGAAAGAGTAATACAGAATTTTCTAAAATGAGTCATGAAGGACATCTGTCTGAAATCCTCTTTCAATTTAATGTCAATGCCTATCCTTAAAAAAATGTAAAAACTTTGCCAACGTTTAATTAATAAAATCTTTTTTCCTCGTATGAGTTCCTGTGCTTCTTTTGGAACACCCTATGCTAACTGTTAGTGCAACTTGCACTAAACAAAAATAACTTTTGTTTTCTTATAAAATCATGTTTTTTTTTCAATAATAACGACAAACTTTCTATACTGAATTACGACTCATAACGCATCTATTTCAAACTCGTAAGGAATTAGCATTTTTGTGCACTTGTTACACAATGTACTATTTTTGGTACGTAAAGGTGGAGGGTCAATTAGGCCGGTTGTCGGCCCCATTCATTTTTGGCCAAAAAAAAAGAATATTTTTATTTTATCATTTATCTCCAATAATTAATCGGTTCCACCCCAAACGAGACCTTCTCCGTTCTTCCTAGTCAAAATCGAGGTGAATTAGAGGTCAGATTGAGAAAAAGTGCATTAAATCAAAGGATCTCGAAGTTTAGTTTTTCTAGGTCTCTGAGTCCGAGGTTAGTTTTTGTGTATCTTGCCGTTTTAAGGTAGTTTCAAGGTCATTTCAAAGTCAAATTGAGAAAAAGCCCCAAAAGGGTTGCTGAGTCCGAATCGGAGGTTAGTTTGTCTGTATCAAGCTATTTTAAGGTTGTTTCAAGGATAGTTCAAGGTCAAACAGAGAAAAAACCGAGCAATCAAGTCCGTTCATATGTTATACAGGATTTTTGGGTCGCTAAGTGCGAATCCGAGGTCAGTTTGTCAGGTTATTTGAAGGTCGTCTCACGGTCACTTCAAGGTAAAGTTGGGAAAAGCCAAGCAATTAAGTTTAACCGCGTGTTATACACTTATTTGGAGTTGCTGAGTTCATATCTAAGGTCAGTTTGTCTGTCAGGTCATTTGAAGGCCATTTAAAGGTCATTTGAAAGTTCATTTATGGAATAAACCCTGGAATCAATTACTATTCTTATAGTCGCTGAGTCCGAATACGAGGCCCATTGATTAATAAAGGTTCAAGGTTATTCCAAGGTTGATTTGAGAAAAAGGACTTCTGTTAGGGTCAGTGAGAGACGATTTCAGACGCCTCCGAAGCTACAATTGTTGATAGTAAAAATAGGTTTTTAAAATAATTCGAGTTTAAACAGTGCTATGCAAGGTTTAGGCAAATTCATCTAAAGGAGCAAATGAGCAGATTTTTTATCTCGAAAACTTATTGACACAAAAATGACGTGTACAGAGGTTGTAGGATTTCACATGGGTTCTGGGTTCACATCTATTGACCTAAAACTTTACTAATCCTCCTTACCTTCGGTTCACATTAAGCTAATCGACACAATTCAAGTAGTGGAGGTCTAAATCGTCATACAATTATTACCTTCGGCATTAGCGTTATTTAGTGTGCACCACGAGAAGGTTGCGCGATCAGGTTTTGTACATTATTGGGCCTGACAAGGGCCGTTTTTATGTATATGTCACTTGATTTTCTGCGATTTCTGTATCTGCATTTGCATCTGTATCTGTCTTTGTCAGTCTTCATCTGTATATGTCCGTGTCTATTGGTGGATTCGAGGTAACATGGGTTTATGTGGAGAAATGAGTTTTTGTGAAGTTTATATAGTAGACCAGGCAATAAAGAACGATTTATCCCAAAATATCTAGATTTTCGCGGCCCGGTCCGATTTTAATGCGGTTTTTTGAATCTTGTTCAGAAAGACCGTCGGAAAAAAGTCCCGCCTTTTTTATTATCCGGAAGTGGCGGAAATGCATATCGGGTGCATAAAGTGCATCTAGAAGTGCATCGCATCCGAGAACCTTGCCAAAGTCCACGAAATACCGCAAAAATTGGTACTCGGGGGTTTTGGGGGGCGCAGAATTCGAATATGCATATATATATATCCAGTCCACCCGACTCCCCCGGGGGACGACTTCCGGCCGCCTGGGGGGCGCGGGGGGCATGTGGATTGCAAGGTTCTCCGAATGACTGGAAAAATGGATCTCGGGGGTTTTCGCGGGTGCTGATTCNTCGAATTAGTATTTTGGAAGGATTGGATAACATATTGTAATGAACAAGTTCTGTATAAAAAGATTAAACCGGGAAGTGTGTAGATGTTGCAGAAACGATTAACCTATGTAGTTTAATTTCAGCAAAAAGAATTAAAAATGCCGAAACGAGTTTCATTTCCTTTTGCCGTGCTGTCAATCTAAACATCTGGATGTCTAGTAAGAAAAAATTTAGAAGATTAATAAATCTTTCTCTATTTTTATTATTATTTAAATCTTTTTTTATAATATCGTAGAAAAGGATAGGAATAAACATTTAAAATGTGGTAGTGCTGTATAACTTTACATACCCTTCAAAAGAAAACCCATTTTCATTTCGAAAGTCATCAGCAAAATCATATCCTCTAGTGTGCGCAACTCATAATAACGGGTGTCCCAAAAGTAACGCAGGATGTTAATTGTGCGCCGTTTGCACATATTGTAATAACCACGTTGCGGTTACACAAGATTGTGAAAATTCATTAAAAGTACGGAGAGTGTGTACCTGAGACTGTGCGCCAATTACACGGAATTTTCGGTAGAAGGAACGCCCCGACGAAACAACTGAACAGGTTCGTTTGCAGACAATAAAATGCCAAAGAGTAATACAGAATTTTCTAAAATGAGTCATGAAGGACATCTGTCTGAAATTCTCTTTCAATTTAATGTCAATGCCTATCCTTAAAAAAATGTAAAAACTTTGCCAACGTTTAATTAATAAAATCTTTTTTCCTCGTATGAGTTCCTGTGCTTCTTTTGGAACACCCTATGCTAACTGTTAGTGCAACTTGCACTAAACAAAAATAACTTTTGTTTTCTTATAAAATCATGTTTTTTTTTCAATAATAACGACAAACTTTCTATACTGAATTACGACTCATATCGCATCTATTTCAAACTCGTAAGGAATTAGCACTTTTCTGCACTTGTTACACAATGTACTATTTTTGGTACGTAAAGGTGGAGGGTCAATTAGGCCGGTTGTCGGCCCCATTCATTTTTGGCCAAAAAAAAAGAATATTTTTATTTTATCATTTATCTCCAATAATTAATCGATTCCACCCCAAACGAGACCTTCTCCGTTCTTCCTAGTCAAAATCGAGGTCAATTAGAGGTCAGACTGAGAAAAAATGCATTAAATCAAAGGATCTCGAAGTTTAGTTTTTCTAGGTCTCTGAGTTCCAGGTTAGTTTGTATGTATTTTGCCGTTTTAAGGTAGTTTCAAGGTCATTTCAAGGTCATTTCAAAGTCAAATTGAGAAAAAGCCCCAAAAGGGTTGCTGAGTCCGAATCGGAGGTTAGTTTGTCTGTATCAAGCTATTTTAAGGTTGTTTCAAGGATAGTTCAAGGTCAAACAGAGAAAAAACCGAGCAATCAAGTCCGTTCATATGTTATACAGGATTTTTGGGTCGCTAAGTGCGAATCCGAGGTCAGTTTGTCAGGTTATTTGAAGGTCGTCTCACGGTCACTTCAAGGTAAAGTTGGGAAAAGCCAAGCAATTAAGTTTAACCGCGTGTTATACACTTATTTGGAGTTGCTGAGTTCATATCTAAGGTCAGTTTGTCTGTCAGGTCATTTGAAGGCCATTTAAAGGTCATTTGAAAGTTCATTTATGGAATAAACCCTGGAATCAATTACTATTCTTATAGTCGCTGAGTCCGAATACGAGGCCCATTGATTAATAAAGGTTCAAGGTTATTCCAAGGTTGATTTGAGAAAAAGGACTTCTGTTAGGGTCAGTGAGAGACGATTTCAGACGCCTCCGAAGCTACAATTGTTGATAGTAAAAATAGGTTTTTAAAATAATTCGAGTTTAAACAGTGCTATGCAAGGTTTAGGCAAATTCATCTAAAGGAGCAAATGAACAGCTCTTTTATTTCGAAAACTTATTGACACAAAAATGACCTGTAACAGAGGTTGTAGGATTTCACGTGGGTTCTGGGTTCACATCTATTGACCTAAAACTTTACTAATCCTCCTTACCTTCGGTTCACATTAAGCTAATCGACACAATTCAAGTAGTGGAGGACTAAATCGTCATACAATTATTACCTTCGGCATTAGCGTTATTTAGTGTGCACCACGAGAAGGTTGCGCGATCAGGTTTTGTACATTATTGGGCCTGACAAGGGCCGTTTTTATGTATATGTCACTTGATTTTCTGCGATTTCTGTATCTGCATTTGCATCTGTGTCTGTCTTTGTCAGTCTTCATCTGTATATGTCCGTGTCTATTGGTGGATTCGAGGTAACATGGGTTTATGTGGAGAAATGAGTTTTTGTGAAGTTTATATAGGTTAATACGGACAGTTCAGTCTTTAGTTTCCAACAAGATTCGGTGAAATACAGGGAGGTCTAAAATCGCCCTTCACTAATCCTACCAGAAAACATCTTTTTTTTCAAATCAGCCTTAAACCTGATTTGATACATATAAACGCACCTTGGATTCAAACTCAGAGACTTCAAAAACGGTAATAGATTTCTCGGTCTTTTCTAGGTTTGACTTTTAAATGACCTTGAAATAACCCTGAAATAACCTGATATAGACGAACTGATCTCGGATTCGCACTCAGCGACCCAAAAATCCTGTATAACATGTGATTGGACTTACAACTTCAAAATGGCCTGATACAGACAAACTAATCTCCGATTCGGACTCAGCGACCAAAAAAACTAAACTTCGAGATCCTTTGATTTAATACACTTTTTCTCAATCTGACCTCTAATTGAACTCGATCCTGACTAGGAAGGAGGGGGAGGTCCCGTTTGGGGTGGAATCGATTAGTTTTGGATATAAATAATATGAAAAAATTTCTTTTTTTTTGGCTAAAAATGAAGGAGGGCCGAAAACCGGTTTAATTGACCCTCCTCCTTTAACAAAGTTGCATTTGTTTATGTTTCAGAAAGATGCGTTGCGATACTTAGGGAAGAAATTCGGATCTGCTTGAAAATTTTGACAATCATTATTAAGGGATAATATAGATTTGAATGCGTTCAAGTCAACAGTATAATACAGAGTCGGAAAGTCCCAATGGTTCATCGGCCGTTACGTGAGAGCGGTAAAGAAAGTCATAGAAATTCGTGCGATAGAGAAAGATGGCTATAATGAAGGCGTCTAATAGTCACCGCCCATTTCGCCCTTCCACAAATAAGATCCACTTCTTATTGTAGTTTGAAAATTCGTGATATCTGACTTTAATTGATCCGTTCTTTTGAGGTTAGAAAAAGAACCATTAATGCTGACCGCGATTCACATTGGGCGGGGTCTTAACTATATAAATCAATATTTGAATATAGAAAATTAGACACCGGATTCGTAATCAGGAGGCAAAAATACTACAGATAACATATGTCGCATGAAAAGTACATACTACTTTTCTTTTTTGTGTGACTGTGTTATTTACCATGATACATAGAAGGTTCATTTGCTGACCACGTACCCGAACACTTATTGTATCTCGCAACCGCTGAACGCACTGTAGGATTGTATTTGCACATAGGGATGACGTTGTGGCCATCGTTCCCGGTACAACCTAATCGCCTCCAGCGCATTTTCTCCGGCTGCACCATACACTAACACCATATCGACAAGTTCGGAAATAGTAAATGCATTGTTTTCTCGGTTCATAAAACTAGTTTCTGCACAAATTAAAAAATTAAGCAAAGTAAGAAATAAGAATCTTGTTTTTAATTTAGGTAACGGCACGCTGCTCTATTCTTATTTTTTGAGTTCTTTATAAAAATTATACTGTCACTACCATGGAATTACAATATAAAAACGTTTGTCTGGAATCTTTCACTTTTTAACACTGATGGGTTGATGGAGGATGCTTAATATTTAATAATTAAGTAAATAATGAATTCAATACAAATACCTTCCTTCTTTTAGTATTTTACTAGTATTAGATTATTCCGACTTAAATTATAAGGTTGCATCTCGAGTCGCATAAAAACATTTCCAAAGTTTTTAATGAATAACACAGGGTCGACCTCCATTTTCGTTGAATAAATGAACTTTAATTTACAAAAAAATGCGAAGATAGAACTTTTTCGTATAAGAGTTTTCTATTACAAATACCATCAGAAAGATGTGGTTTAATTTTTATAGATTATACACGCCACACCGTGTACACGCATACTCTTCAGTTATAAATAAATGCATTTTTTATTTAGCAATTTAACGCCAAGTGGCAAATAAATAAACGAAATGACACAAATAATAATTTTATTGTTACAACAACCATCATTTTTATTTATCAGGCTACTTTGATTGAAATATGAAATAATATTTTTTAAAATGCTTGCAGCTTCTAAACAAAAACGAATCGGACTTATGTTCATATACGAAAAAAACCTAGCTACCATCTGTCAAGTTTGTCATAGCGCTTGTAGAACACCTTGTGCGGGTGTATCTAAGGCTTCTCCCTAATTTTATTTATCATACTTTACTTTTTCTTTTACGCCGGGACAAGTTCTAAATTGAGGGCATTTTCATTTCCAAAATTACGAAAAATTTGCATGAACCCCATCAAACGGATTAATTGCTATCTGGCGGAAGCCATCGTTCACTAGCTCGTACTTAGCACACAAATCGCGTCGAATGGGCCATAATTTCTGGTATTACAGCACATTTGCACCGAAATAATTAATTTCAATCTAAACGCAACAATTTAGCAGAGCCACCCCACACCGTCGAACAACTCCAGTGCGGCTGAATGAAGCGGGGCGGAAAGAGGAAACCGTAAAAACATCAATGCACTAACTGCAAGACATTTACATAACGGCACTGTCGATATTAACTTTAGAGCGAGCCAAATTAAATTAAAATGCTCAAAGTTGGAAAACTTCCCCGCTGCCATCTTAATTTCCTTTGTCGTTCCGCGCGCCCCTTAAAAAACCCGACGAGGAGAACTTTTTTTATCGAGAGATAAATAATCATAGTTGACCCCGCAAACAGTTCGTAGTCGGGTATAGCCGGGTAGGTAAATCATGAGAAATTTTATTCCGGCCGGAATTAAATTTGAAATTGCATGAATGGTCAAAGGGAACAAGAAAACATTAAAAATTGCTAAGGAACGTGCTCGGCTCCGCGTTTAAATCTTGTTAGACTAATCAGTAAATTTGGAAATGGGGATAAGGCAAAAGGAAAACAGATTAATTATTTATATAATTTGCATTTACATTTTTTAGACTGCTCAGCTAATATTATTTAATTATATAAATGAGTTTTATCAAGTTAAGCAGTCGGTTTTAAGAAATAATTAACTTTTTATTTATAACAATTGTATATTCTTTTAAGATGGATAAAGTCATACGTATGAAATAGGTCAAATAAAAAATTTTGCTTCAAATTACGTCAAAATTACATCAGGTATACCGCAGAGATCTCATCCGGGGCCTTTACTCTTTTCTTTATCGTTTATCAATTACCTATATTAATACTTGTTTTTCTCACTCACGTTTTATCTTATATGCTGATGATTTGAAGGTATTCAAATCCATATCATCCCTTGACAATGGGCAAAATTCGTAAGTCGACTATAATCTTTTCTCCAAGTATTGCAACACCAATAGATTGTTTTTAAATATAAATAAATGCAGCTTTATTAAACTTACCCGTCTGAGAAATAATTTTCATTAGACATATTGTATTGATACATTAAAGAGTTGAGAGTAACATTGAACGTTAAATTATCACTTGAAGACCATATTACATTGTAGGAAAACTCTACGTAACTTGGGATTTATATTGCGTACCTCTAAATCGTTTTTTAACCCTGGAACTTCAATTACTTTATATAACGCATTTGTCAGATCATATCTGAAATTTGCAAGTTTGGTTTGGAAACCTCAATAACGTATGTTAAATATATTGATCGCATAGAGAAAATTCAGAAAAAATTTGATCAACATCTGAATCATCAATTCAATCGAAACTTGAAGTTTGAAAGTTATGATACAAGACGTAACGACAATAATGTGTTAAAATTAAGTTCTAGAAGAAATGTATCATATATGTATATTATTTTTATTTCACTTGTTCAATGGTAAAATTAATTGTAGTTACATTTTGGGTCATTTATCTTTTAATATTAAACAACGTTCATCTACCGTATTTTATCATCAAATATATGTATAATACGTACGCTTCAAATACCTAACCTATTTGCCTGTTACAAAAACAATATAATTTGTTCTTTAGTTTCTTTAATCATATAGATCTATAATTAATTTCTCATTACGTTCTGTAAAACGACAAGCTTTTCTTGTATTTAATAACTATTGATCTGTAGATATTTGTTCTTACAAAACATAGTAGGTAAAATTACTTACATTACTTACTTTATTTGTTAATTAAGTTTTAGTCTCAATTTATTTTAAGGTTTTGTCGTTAATGACTACTTTTTTTAATGTACCTACCTGGTTTTTACTTTGTAATTATTTAGCAGCCTGCAATAATTGTAATGTTAGCTTTATGTATGTAATAATTTACATAAAAAATACGATAACTACAATAACTACAATTTATATTACAAACTACCAACAAATTTTATTTAAAATGTTGTATTTAACTTTACTACAATTACAATTTCGCTAAATGCAGGGTGTTTGTAAAGTGCGAAATATTTTAGGGGGCGGTTGCTGAAGTTCATATAAATGTAAGTCAAAATTATGCTTCGTTTCCGAGATACAGTGTTTAAATTTTAATTTTTTATTTATTTTTCTTAATTATTTCAAAGAGTTTTAAAGATATTGACTCGAAATTTGAAAAACGCTTTAGGTATAAGTGTGCATTTTTGGGGTGATCCGAATATTTCTACTTGCACCAGAGGCGTTCGTGCGAGAATACCACAAACTTTTTTAATACAAAAAATGGTACGCCGCTGACTTTTTTCCGTTTTGATATTTTTTAGAAATCTGCCATCAATTCTGAATGAAATTAATCTCTTTAATTTTTTTCGTAGGATGCACCTTTTTTGAGGAAATAACAAAACATATTTTGTAGGTTCTGTTAATATTTTATTCAAAGGCCTCTTTTAATAAAGCGTTATTATGGCCAAAGTGAAAATGCAATTCAACATTGAAAATAAAAAGTTGATATGAATATGGGCAAAAAAATTTTTCGATTTCGAGATGCAGGATGATCAAAACTCTTTGAAATAATTAATCAATACAAATAAAAAAATAAAATTTCGACCTATGTTTATATGAACTTTCACAAAATAACATCGGGAACCACCCCTTAAAATATTTCGCACTTATTTACGAACACCCTGTATATTAACTTTCTATTTCGCTATAGAATCCAGATAATTAAGTTAAATAAACGTTAACAAAATCTCAAAACTTCATACATTTTCTATGAAAATGTCTAGGTACTGTAGCTTTTGCTACCACATTACTATTGAAAATACTTAAAAATGAAAAATTTTGAGATCCTATTAACATATTTTAATTATTTGTTTTGTAAAAAGCAGGGTGGAGACTATGCAAGAACAACACTTAACACGTCTAAGTAATAGACTAGACAGCAAACGCCGAGAAAGAAGTTGAGTCTAAATTTTTACGTAATTTTAAACATCTATAACTAATTTGTAGCATTAAAGACATTCATTTTTGACCACCATTAATTGTTAATTAAGTTTTCATGTAAGTTGTTCGTTCAATAAGACAATATCATTAAATTTTACTTTACTACAATAGGATGTATTGTTGCGGAATTATTGGAAAATACTTCTTATACATGATTAGAATTGTGACAGGTTTTAACCTAAAGTTCAGAACCAAACTAGGTGTAATTTTGCTTAATGTTAACTCTAAAAAATGTGATTCCGAAACAACAGTATATACGGCCTACTGTTTTTTAATTATACATTTAAATGCTTTTTGATCTCTGAAGGTTAAACTTGGACATAATATCAGAAATAGTAGAAATATTATACAAAATCTAAATTTAAGTATACTATTTTGTACAAACATTTGTCCTTTAGGTTTTTGTTTTTAGAGAGAGCATTGAGGTTCTGAAAATATTTTTATCTCTAAATATCTTCTGAATAAATGAAGATATGGAAACGAAACTTGGTATACATAATACATTCAATGGTATTCCTCACGTAATGCCGATCCCCTGAGATGTTTCCTAGTAGCCTCTGCAACTTGTCGCATCCAATGCTTCCAAAGATTTTGCCGTTCTTCACTGTCGGTATCATCACTGGTGACTCTGTAAATGCTTCTCCGCTACAGAGCTCCGTCCGTAGCGGCCTTAGACCCAATAAGAACCGAAATGAACATCAGGACGGACCTAGAGGTTCTAATAGCGGAACCGCCCCCACAGAGCCCAACCCAAAAATAACAAGAGCGAGTCAGATTCCACCGCATAACAACTCGAAAATTCATACTTTAAATAACAGGAAATGTTACTACTTAAACAACAGCTAATAACAACATTAAAGGTTAAATACAGTGTGTCCCAAAATGATGGAAAGAAATTCATATTTTCTTTCCAGTCAGATTTTAAAAAACCGATGAAACAGCTCAATTAGTAAATAGAAATTGGCACTTTTTGCAATATTTTCTATTTTTTTGAGCCATGTTTTACAGACCTATAACATTACCGATATTTTTTTTAATAGGACGCTCTATATTTTATAGTACACTGAACCAAAAATATGCCTAAATACAACAAAAAACTTCATTAAGACAATAAATTTCATTATAGATTTTCGGCCGATGAAGAAATTCATTGTTACAATGAAGAGTGCTTCACTAACTCGATGAAAGTAACCTTCTTTGGTTAATGAACAAAATTTCTTAAGCTAGTGAAGATTTTCATTATTCTAATGGAAGTGATTCTTTGTTTCAATGATTCCCAATTCTTCAATTTAAAGAATTCCTGCATCAAGCTAATGAAATATATTCTCTGTATTAATGAACTTAATTCTTCAAATAAAAGAATGCGTTTTTCGATCTAATGAAAAGGTTCATTGAGACAATGAAAAGGTTCATTGAAACAATGAACTTAATTCTTCAAATAAAAGAATGCGTTTTTCGATCTAATGAAAAGGTTCATTGAGACAATGAAAAGGTTCATTGAAACAATGAACTTAATTCTTCAAATAAAAGAATGCGTATTTCGATCTAATGAAAAGAATCATTGATACAGTGAATGTATTCTTTGTATTAATGTATTGGGTTTCATTCAGTCAATGAACCTATTCATTCTCATAATGAATTTGAGCTTTCATGTTTTTAAATTTTAGTAACAAATAATAAGGTAAAAAATAACTAAAAATTAACTTTCGAATTTTTTATTCGCTAGTATTTAAATAGCTACATAAGATTTGTACCTTTGGGTATTTACAAGTAGGCTTAATTTTGTAAACATGAAATTCTAGAAAGCTAAAGAACATTTCACTCTCGAGAGGGAATTCTAAGTCGAAAAGATATATCAATTTGAAGCAAATATCGAGAGCCCGGATAATAGTAAATTTGAAACGAATCTCATCAAAATGTATGAAAATTTCATCGATTTCGAAAATGTTTTTACCAATACCGTATAGTGATGGTTGAAGTGATTGCTTGGTTCGCTTGAGATGATTGATTCTATCTTCGACTTTAATCAGATTATCGTCTACAAAAATCACAGATTCCTGTGAATCTTTGATGGTGAATTTGGTGGTTGTTTTTTTCCCCGTCACATCCTTTTTGATAATTTTTGTCGTTGGAACTAAGTAGCCATGTAATGCCCAAATACCAACAGCATGTAGTCCGTCTAGAAAGGCAATAATAGAAATAGTTAATAATTATTGTTTAAAGCGGTTTAGTACCTACATGTACTATTTTTGACTTATTTTTTCTTAGAAGTAATAATTGAAGATATGCATAATACTAATGAACCGTTTTCATTATTATTATGTAATATGAAAATACTTCATTGAAGAGGACTTCATCGTGACAAAGAATACACGTTCATAATAGCAATGAACGAGTTCATCAGTCCATAAACAATTGTTGATTGAGAAGATGAAAACAATCATTAAGCCAATGAAGAAGACTTCAGTGTGCCAAAGAATACACTTTCATAATATCAGTGAACGAATTCATTAGTCCATAAGCAATTGTTTATTGAGATGATGCAAATTTTCATTAAGCCAATTAAAATAAGTTAATAACGACCGTTCATTAATACTATGAACA
The DNA here is from genome assembly GCF_000390285.2 of Anoplophora glabripennis. NCBI lineage: Eukaryota > Metazoa > Arthropoda > Insecta > Coleoptera > Cerambycidae > Anoplophora > Anoplophora glabripennis. Next base: position 112,140 of record NW_019416887.1, read on the forward strand.
ATATTTTTTTCAGTGTATAAATAAAAATGCAAAAAATTATATTGTATGTCGTACTGATGACTATTTGAAACAATCATAGTCATTTCTGTACTTAAAAACACGTACCTACTCCATATTAATCTTTTTCTACTTATTTAAATCTTTTTTTCTCAAAAAAAGCACATCGATAAACACATAAAATTCACCAGAGTAACTTACAATTAGGTATAATATGAATCGTTTTACTTCCAATTCAATCGTTGCTAAATTATTTTGAAAAATGGTTGCCCCTTTTAAGCCAAAAACAGAGAATTGAAATTTTAATTGTGATTGGATGCGGAGATAAAAATCTGTAGTCAACAGGAGGTATGTGACTTATTTCACCATAAGTATCCAGACCAGAGAATTAGTCGAGCTGCAATAAGTAAAGTATCTAAAAAGCTTGAAGAAACCGAAAGTATAAAAGATTTACCTGGATCAGGAAGGCGAAGAACGGTAAGCGAAAATGACCGTCAAAATCGCCGTTACTGAAAATCCTCACTCATCCTTTAGATCTATCTCAGCCAACTGCAACTTGTCGAAGTTCTCAGTTCACAGAACTCTGAAGTCTCAAACGTGGCATCCTTACGAAGTTAACGTCTTACAAGAACTATGGACAGATGATACAGACAGAAGATTCCAGTTTTGCGAGGAAATTAAAAATTAATTTGAAAGACAACCCAACTTAAAAAATCACATAATTTTCACTGACGAAGCAACATTTTGTTTGAACGGAACCATGAACAGGCAAAATACTAGGTTTTGGAGACCAGAAAATCCGCATTGGATACAAGAAAAACATACGCAACGACCGGAAGAAGTGATTGTTTGGACTGGGACGGGAACCTTATTTCTTTGAGGGCAATTTGACAGGCAACATATTTGGATGTTTTGCTATTTCAGCTGATTCTAGCCCTGGAATTAATTTTTCCTAACCCTAATGAGCACGATATGCTTGCTGGTGGTGTTTGGTTCCAACAAGATAGTGACTCCCCACTTTTTCGCCTCGATGCGATATGAATTTCCCAAATCAATGGATAGGCAGAAGAAAGACGTTCCCACGTTCCCTGACTTAATCCCCCCCCCACTAGATATTCACCATCTAAGGATTGAAAAATCGTATCAGGGAAGAAGTTCAAAACATAACACCAAATGTTTTACAAAATGTACTTAATTGATAACTTTGAACACCGAATTAGGCATTGTGTAATGGTTAATGGGGGCCACTTTGAACATTGGCTTAATAAAATAAAAAGTAGTTCTAAATTATTGTTTTCATTTAATTCCTCCATTTTTTGACAACTACGACAAAAAAGTAGGTATAACCTTATATCGCTGAATTCATTTTTAGAAGGGCTATTCTATTTATACTATAAAATATCCAGCGTCCTATTAAAAAAAATGTCGGTAATGTTATAGGTCAGTCAAACATGGCTGAAAGAAATAGAAAATATTGCAGAAAAGTGGCAATTTCTATTGATTAATTGACCTGTTTCAACGATTTTTTTAAATTTCAACTGGAAAAACAATATGTACTTTGTTCCATCATTTTTGGGACACAATATATATCTTTTAGAGCATTTTTCTTGTTTTTCTAATAACAAAATTGGTTTATCTCATATTTTCTATTTCTTTTAGAAAATAAATGACTATATCTCAGAAATGTCCAATTTTGACACGCATTATTTTGGAAATATTCAATCTGCGAAAGAAAAGAACTGGTTATGAGTTGAGACACTTCAGACATACTGATTAGACGGTTTGATATATTGGCTCGGCACAGCCCGAAGACAAATTACTGTCACACACTTATTTTGTCAGGGCCTTTCAACGATTACGCATGCTTCGCGAAAAACAAAACCTCTGGAGAACAACCGCAAGAAGAGGAAGACCGTACCCTAAAAGCGTAAAACACATTTCTATAAAACTTGTACTTTAAGTAATGACGCAAATGGGGCTGAAGTTGCAATGTGCCGCCTATCAATCACTTAGCTTATCTCATCTCACGACATCTCGCCAACCAGCCTCCTCATCTGTTATTATTGACGTAAACCTGAACGAAGCTATTTACAAAATTAAGATGTTGGCTTAGACGGAGGTACAACATGGGTATTAATATTGGTAAAACGGGATTATTCGTCTTCTGATTTTGGGGAATGTATCGGGGCTTGTTTTCACGTAGGCGGCATGCGGCAGACGGCAGCAATATAACATTGTTTTGTTTCCAACTAACCAAAGTCCTGAAACAATTAAGACGATATATTTACCACAGCATATTTTTTTCATTTATTTGCTCTATTTTGTATTTAATATCTTTTCTCAAATTACAGAAAACCAACAGAAACATGCTAAAAAAATTATATTAGTTAATCACCTATACAGGGTGTTTGTAAATAAGTGCGAAATAACGAGCGTTCAAATAAAAACGTGGTCAAGTTGGTTCTGAAAATTTGGACGTAGGGCGTAGCGTATAGCAAATGAACTTAAACGTCATCTGTCAAAGCGCTATATCGCCGCTATCAATTTGAATATTTTCGTTTTAGAAAGCGTTTAAAATGGTGTTTTCTCAAGAACAAAAAGTGTTTATCATAGAGTCCTAAGATTGATGGAATATGGAAGTATTCTATTGAGCAATGTTTCATAGAATTTCAAAATCAATTTCCTGGCGTTGTTGAGTACAAAATTTTTCAAAGTGCAGTTCAGCGTTGTGTTAATGTTTTTCGTGAAACGGGCAGTGTAACAAGAAAAGAAGGAAGCGGCCGACCTAAAAAGCGGACTGAAGAATTAAAAGAAAATGTCCAACAAATAATGGAAAATGCGCCAAGAACTTCTGTACGTGTTTTATCACAAATGGTGGGAGTATCAGTCGGTACCTGCCACACAGTGTTAAAAAAAGATTTGCGTTTGTTCTCCTATCGTTTAACTTGTCAGCAAGAACTTCATGAAGTTGATTTTCCGCGACGGGCTGTATTTTGTGAATGGTTTTTAAACAACTACGGTGAACTTCATAATATCATAATATTCACAATATATATGTTGAGGGAAGTTTTCCAAAATCGACTAATAAGTCTCAATGCTGAACATGAATTTCCACCGAGGTCATGTGATATTACGCCGTGTGATTTCTTTTTGTGGCCTTTCCGTAAAAACACTATATTTGAACTGCCTATTCCTGATTTAAACCATCTGCAGGCTCGACTTATAGACAAGATTCGTGAAATTAACAATACCCCGAGCATCTTAGAAAATGTCTTTAATTCTTTGAGGAACAGGTGTGAAAAGTGCTTTAATTTATTGTTATAACAAGGAGGGGGACACTTTCCGCAGCTCCTTTAATTGTTTGTTATTGTTATCACGATTATTCTTTAAAATAAAGTTATATAGCCATTAACGTTATTGAAACTGACAGTTGCTATGAAATGAGGTTAAGTTGGTCGCTATAAGCTACTCTCTACGTCCAATGTGTCAGAGCCAACTTCGACCACGTTTTTATTTGAACGCTCGTTATTTCAGGAGGTGGTTGCCGAAGTTATTTTGTGAAAAAAAGTTCATATAAACGTAGGTCGGAATATACTTCGGTTTCGAGATACAGAGTATTTCAATTTTAATTTTTTATTTATTTTTATTAATTATTTCAAAGAATTTTAAAGATATTGACTCGAAATTTGAAAAACGCCTTGGAAGGATAAATGTGCATTTTTTGTGGTGATCCGAATGTTTCTGCTTGCATCAGTGGCGTTCATACGAGAATGCCACAACCTTTTTTAATAAGAAAAATGGTACGCTCTGACTTTTTCCCGTTTTGATACTTTTTTAAAAATCCGCGATCAATTCTGAATGAAATTGGTCTCTTCAATTTTTTTCGTAGGATGAACAGTTTTTGAAAACTGTATGCAGTGTGGACCATTTTGGTGGATCATGTATCTATTGGTATCTTAGAAATTGTAAGAGATAGGAAAATGGTCAAATGGGAAAAATTTTAGATAGTTCTGTTGCTAACTTAATGGTGCTTGCGGACCGGTCCTAGCTCTTTTGGTTTTTGAGTTATTTTGAGAAACGGTAAATGTGGCGTTTTCGAAAATCGTCTGTAACTTTTTTATTTAGAGGAATTTTTAAAATCTGAAAACACTATTTCACAGAATATTTTTTCGAGAAATTTCACTGTATATTTAGATTTTCATTGTCACGTTTTGGTTGCGAGAAACAATCATCAACTTCGTTTTACTTTTGGATGCCATACTGAATTTTTAGATGAGCAAATATAGCATTTTTTTGGCTTTTCAATAATATAATATAAGTAAAAAAATATAAAAAAATAACCTCAAAAATCAATATTTTAATATTTTTAATAAATCTGGCAACACCACATAATTTTTCGAAACTATTATAAAATAGTCTAAAATTTTTGTAAAAGCATCATTAATGTCATGGCATTGAGTGAAAAATGATAGTAATGGCCACGTGTCTACGAAGAACAGCCCCATTAGCAGTCAATGAATCTCCATGAAGATAATATTTTCATTTGTTTCAAACTGCTTGTCATTTTGAACTATAATTGTTAATCATAGAGTTAATTATTAACAGTTAGGGTGACATTTGTTTTAAAATTGTCAAAGTGGCTTTACGTTATTCCAATCAAGAAAGATGTGACATGTTAGAGATGTATTAAATAATATAAATGCAACTATGACTGTATACAGAATTTAAAGAAATAAAAAAATAAAAGTAGTACAACCCTTTAAAGATTAAAAGTGAGACATAGTTCTTGGTCAGTTAGTCAAGAACCACTTAAGATAAAGGTTTCGCTTAAACATGTAAATTTTCAATTTTAGAGAATCTGAGGGATTTCAGCTACCAAAAAATTATTTAACGTTAAAGGAAATTTTTCACTTATTTTTTCCATTTCTAATAAGTGTTCTTGTGTCTCTTGATTATTCATCTTGCTTCGTTGGAAACAGTTCTTAAAATCAATTGTTTTACTCTAATTTCTCAACAATTAAAGACATGTCACCACTGTCGGACACAAAGGGTTTCTTTTCAAAGTGCCGATTTTTATTAAACAACATTATATCAACTACTCTATGGAAGTATGTGGTATATTTTTTATAATTTTCGTGGTCAAAGGAAATTTTACTAAAGATAGGTGGGTTAGATGGTAGTTTGAATTTTTTGAATTTTTGGGGCGAATTGAGTGTGTGTGTGTGGGAAGAATCCATACATTACAATTTTTTTATCATTTTTGGGTTCAGCGGAAAATTTTACTAAGGATAGATAGGTTGGGCAGCTAGTTTGGATATTTTGAATTTTTGGGGAGAATTGAGGGAGTGTGGAGGGGGGGAATCCATACGCCTCAATTTTTTTTTCATTTTCGGATTCAGCGAAAAATTTTACTAAAAACAGGTGGGTTGGATGGCTAGTTTGGATTTTTTGAATTTTTGGAGGGAATTGAGGGTATGTGAGGGGAATACATACGTTAGAATTTTGTTTATCAATTTCGGATTCTATGGAAAATTTTACTAAAGAGGACCACGTCTCTAAATAAAAAATTTTTTTGTCGGTCTGTATTATTTGTTCGAAATAATCAAAACATAAAGCATCTTCCGTTTTTTTATGATTAACATTGTGGCCTACTATTTTTATTGTAAATAAGGGAAGAGTGCCACAGGGTTTCTATGCCACTGGTGACAAAAGAAATAAACTTAATGAATAATTAGACCAAAGATATTACAACCTAGAATATTGTTTTATCACGAAAGATTTCCAAATAAATAAAAAATATAATAAAAATTTCGAAATCTTTGACATCCTGTATTTCGGAAACGATGAACTTTTGCAATAACCTTCGGCTTCCAGTCGGCTTCCACCACTGCAGCAATAAAAATAACATTGATAACAACAAACTCCTGAAGTTATGATGTGGACATTACCTGTGTATGACATATGTACCATCCGCAGTTTAAAAATATCAGTTTTAATTTTAATCAGTATCTAATTGACTAAACATTGTTTTTCATAGTCCATCTTTTAAGGATTGTTTTAATTTAATTTGGTCAGGAAAAGAGTTATTCGAAACACAGAATTTAAGTTCACACTTAAAAATACACAACTTTTCTTATTTTTTGAATAAAGTTATAGTTACAAAAATAAATAAATATGTGTAAAATGTGATTCTAGCCGACTATCTCTAGATAACTTTGAATATGTTTCCTATTATACGTTTTGAATTTTATTATGTTCGTATTTTCTGAGTGCTATAAAAGGCAGACTATCCTGTAGAAGTTTGCCTTGTGGGAGTACAGTGTAGCAGTGTATTTATTTCAGCATATAAACACATTTATATAGACATGAGTTTATGTGATTGACGGATATTTCAATCGATCTCCATTCATAAAATTTGTGTGTACATCTCTGAGTAAACAGTTTATTACACAGTGTACAATATTCAACTTAATTATCATATTTACTGAAAGAAGTAAACATCCAAGAGAGCTACTCTAATATGTACAACATCTAAAGGGGCTTATTTACATAAAATACATTATTTAGAATCGTACTCGAGATCGTTTCAGGAAGACATACATATACGTAACATCAACATGGATCTGTTTGAATGGTTTTCGGGTGTAAGGCAGTTTTGAAATGCCTGGGAAGAAATTTTGTTTTAACAATTTGACACAAACAAGGGGTGAGAACGTTTACTAGGCCTCCCACAGTTTTAAACGTAGTTTGAAGATTTTACTTGTACACAAAGATTTTATAAAGTTTTTGTTGTTAAAATAAGCATATTTTGTTTAATACTGGTAGCCAGTCTACTTAAAATTAAGAAAAAAGTAATACGCTTTCGTCATTATAATATAGAAACATATTTCTGATACAAATACAAAAAATTTTGATTCAGAAACTTCAGTTTCTGTTTTAAGGACAATACTATAGGCAATAGTATTAATTAATTATACAGTGTGTATCAACCAAATGGATAAATTCAATAATAAATAAATAGGGGCGTGTTCGAAAAAAGCTCAGACACGTCGATTGGTATTTTTAGTTGCGCATTTTTTTCAACAAAATATTTTTATACAGGATGTGTCATGTAACAGTGGTCAATACCAACTTTCTTATTTTAAATGCAACACCCTGTATATTATTCAATTTTTGGATTTTGAAGAAAATTCTAGACATGTACAATGTCCTATACCTATCTTCAACTGTTTCGGAAATATTAAGTGTTTTCAGATTTATTGCAAAAATTAACATTAAAAGAAAATTATTTGATTACAGAAATTCGCTACAACGTACTCAAAAACTAATAAGTAATAGATACTGTTTATTTATTGATAATGTAAAAAAGCAAAAAAACAATAAATTCAAAGGAAGAAAAGAAAAAGCGCCCCAACAAACGCCTGGCAAAAACCCAAAATTAAAAAAAAAATTGGCCCAAGCCGGAACCAACCAATCGCAAACGTTATTCGTCTTCTTAAGTCAGCGAAGTCGAGGGGTTTAGTTTTATATACAATACTTTTGACATATCCCCATAAGAAGAAGTCTAATGGTGTCAGATCAGGGGATCTTGCTGGCCATTCCATCGATCCTCGCCTCCCTATCCACCGATTTGGAAATATTTGGTTGAGGTACTGTAGGACATTGATTTGGTAATGGGGCGGTGCTCCATCTTGCTGAAACCAAATCATATTCGCTGGAACTTCTGTGGAAATAAGTATTGGAGTGTGTTGTAGTGAATTTCTGTAATCAAATAAATTTTCTTTTTTTAATGTTTGTGTGTAATTTTTGCAATAAATCTGAAAACACTTAATATTTCCGAAACAGTTGAAGGTAGGACATTGTACATTTAAAATAAGAAAGTTGATATTGACCATGATGACACACCCTGTATAAAAAGTTTTTGTTGAAAAAAAATGCGAAACTAAAAATGCCAATCGACATTATTTGTTATAGAATTTATTCCATTTGGTTGATACATATTTCCCTTATTAGAAATCGAAACGTTTTTACATTTTAACAAGCACGAAATAATTACCTGCAATACGTTTATTTTGATATAACAAAACTTACAAAATGGGTGGAATTATTTAACGATTTTGTTATCCAATAGTTTATTACTACATTCTAATTTAGCGTTGTCAAAGCCAAGGATGGTGACCATTCGGATCTAGAGCTCCTGTATACCTTTTCTCGGCGGGCGATACCGCAACAAAAGTTGAAGTCGATCGCTCCTTCCATAACGACGTACAGTTTTCACCCATGTTTTCAAATTTCCCGACGCCGCGCCCAAAAATCGCTCTACGAGGCTCCAACCTTCCCGATGTAGCAGCTCTCATCCTAGACGACTTGATTTACGTGTCGAGTCCAAAAATTAGGTCCGAATTCAGAAATTCCAAAAATTTCCGAATATTATGAAATTCAGACCTAATCAACACAACACTATGTTCATCATTATTTGGGACGATCCAGGAATATCCCACAATCTGGAGAGGCCATAAATCGAGATCACGATTTGCCGCTATGATCTTGGAAGTTGATCTGAACTGGAAAATGGAGAGCCACCTGTCAAACCAGAGGATGCCAGAACCAAATACAGTTTGTGATCGAACGTCAGCCCCTTCTCTGCATATCCTAAGCGAGTGCCCGGGATTTGCACGTAGTAGAATGACTCTCCTGCGAAGACCCTATTTAGAATCTAAAGAGCTGAGAGAAGTATCAGCAAGGAAGCTTTTGGACTTTGTTAAAAGGACAAAACTACTTGCTGAATAGGACTAAGTAATGGGACGCATAATAGGTTTAATAAGGCCGCCACTAGGAAAAGAAGAAGAAAAAGATGCCGTCTTGCCGGTCGCCGACTGCATGCTTTGCATTGCGCAAGGTCAGGTTTTACAGAGGACCAGTTTCCAGTGCCATGCAGAATATTTTTAAATCATTTTTGACCTGCCCTATTTGATTTTTTTACAAAATTATATTTGTAAGGGTTCCCTGTACATTCAAATTTTTTTTTGGTAAGTTGCGAATCACCCTGTATATAAATGTATGAAAATAGTCAATTCAAAAGAAAATCGTTTAACCGAAGGTCGTAGTAACGTATTCTTTTGAAAAACTTAAACTTTTGCTCAAAACTTTAAACGCGTTTATCTCAAAAGTACTTTTTCAACATGATGGACGTGATATCTCAAGGTCTATTTAACCGATTTACTTTAAATTTTGTACCTACCTTCAATGTATAACTTTCTATTGCCCCTACCATTTTTGAAAATTATTTTTTTTACTATTTAAAAAACTAAAAATTGTGAAAAGGAATGAGTCCATAAATGACTTTTTTTCAGACAGCCGTCATTTTGAGAAAACATTTTTTTTTTTCAGTTTTCTCTTAGTCTATAACGACATTCTTATTAATTAAAAATCTTTTTTTAAGTTTGTTTCAGATGGCCATAGGGTTGCAATCGTGTCAGCCAGTACACCACTTTTTTATCCCCAACTTTACCAGCTTAAAACTTCTTTAATTTTAATTTTTTCTTCAAAAATGTTTTTGAATTTTTTGAAACTACCAATAAATATGTTGTAAAAAAATTAATAGTAAAATTTTTGTTTTTTTATCGGGTTAGACAAAACGCCCAAAATGTATGCCTTTAGACCAGAATAGGATTTAGCGGAAAATGTTACCAAATATAGGTGGATTGGATGGCTAGTTTGAATTATTTTATTTTTTGAGGGTAATTGAGGGTGGGTGGGGGTAATCCACACGTCAGAATTTTTTTTGATCATTTTCGGATTTAGCGGAAAATTTTACTAAAGAGATCTAAAAAGCACATGATTTTTTTTGTCAGCCTGCGTTATTATTATTACCTTTAAATGCTAAAATAATAAAGCCATAAGTTTTTATGTTTCTACTTACTAATTCTAATTTTCATTACTGATTTCATGCGGTTCTATTTTACAACATTTCAATATACCAAGAAATTCAAACTTCAACGTTTAGTCAAATAAAGATGTTAAAATCTCCACGCCGAAACGATGCTACAAAGAAACAATTAAATATAAAATTTTATTACCCCGTTCTCTAGAAGGATTATAAAATTTATCATTATTTTTTTATCTAAAATTATCCAGATAGCGATTTAAAAGTGTCGGTCGATTAGTCTTAAATAAGATATAGATTTTTTTAGTCGTCGTTAGAAAGGCAATAAAATCCTGTATTTGGAAACTCGCTAGTACCTACTACCAAATTCTTTATTGAATTAAGATGTTCACAACAATAAAAGTGTTTGGTTTTATTAAATGTTCTTCAATATGTTAATTATTCAAAGTACTTTGTGAAGTGTGAAGTATTTTTTTATTAAAACTAGAAATTTATAGGGTACAGTATATCCATTATTTTCTAAATTTTATTAGCGAGAATAAGTAGCGACGTGCTTTATTATACAAAGTGTTTCCTGAAGTACCTACTGATTTTTTATTACATCCAGAGAGATTTAAATTTTATTTTCTAAATTTATTTTGTGCATCTCTATTCTTCTATGACAGATATTATTGTTAATAACTAAGACACAGTCAAAAGAAAAACTTTATCTCCTAACCATCCGTTACTTACAAATAGTTTTGTGGTGAATTTACATGAAATAAATGATTTAAGAACCACTAAGTGAAAGTAAAATGATATACTCGTATTAACTACATATTTTGATTTTGAAAATAAGAGGTATATAATTACATTTTTTATCTTGGCCGCAGCTTGGCCGCAGTTGATTTTGTTTGCTCGTATGGTACATGCAATATGACGGACCTATCTTACTTTGAAGAGGAACTGAATGAATGGCCATATATATTATTCAAAGAAAGGGTTGTATAAAAACAGCTACCTTTGAGAATATTTTATTCAATATAGGTACTGTAAATATATGGATTAAGAATCAAAGAAAAGTTCGGTTTTGGCAAATCAAAGCAAAATTATAGGGTTTATATTAAGAATTGACGCCAGACTTATACATATAACAAGTATACGAGATCTATTTAGAAAATAATTGAATTTTTTTGAATTACGCGCTAATGGAGATATTTTTAGTGATGTGCGGTTGGCAGCATTGCGTTGCGCATAACCTCCTCTGCAATCACATGTCCTTGGATTTATGATATCTCATTTAGTTTTCGTGATATTTAAGTGCAACGTGTTCATGTGTTAGTGACGATTTTCATGGAAACGTTTCAACTTTTGAAACAAACATAGGAAGATGATGCTCTGGGTCGTAAGCAATGTTAGGAATGGCTTCACGATTTAAAAGTGGTCGTCAGTCAATTAAAGATGATCCTCGATCAGGAAGGCCTTTGAATTCAGAGGTTATTATCTCATTTGGGTCATGCAATGAAATCATGTAGCGAGTTGTAACAAAATTTGTTCCTCGTTTGATGGCCGAACAACAGAAAGAAAACCGTGTGGACGTTTGTCGGCAACTCCTTGTTTCAAAGAATCATAACGGGACAAAAGTTCAATCATCATAATGGATTGGCAAAGGATCTCCACGCCCCCCAAGAAAGCATGTCAGTCTCGATCCAATGTCAAAGTGATGCTCAATGTTTTTTCGACTTTAATGGATTTGTGCATTTTGAATTTTTACCTCAAGGTGAAACAGTGAACCGTGTGTATTTTCAAGATTTTTTACAACGGTTACGTGAAAAAATCCGCAAAAAGAGACCAACATTTTTGCGAGACAACCATGACAATGCGCCCGCACACTCAGCTTGGTCAATTCGTCGGTTTTGTCAAAAACCAGAATACTGTCCTCCCTCACTCCTCTTACTTTCCAGACCTGGCTCCTTGCGATTTCTTCTTATTTCCGAAATTAAAATCAGCGCTGAAAGGACGTCGTTTTCAGACTATTGATGACATCAAAGCAAATTCATCACAGACGTTAAAGACCCTTTCAAATTAAGCTATCCAGGACAGAATTAAATGATATTAAATTGGTATAAGTCAGATGCTACAGTGCTATATCTATGGATACTCACTGCTACTCGACGCCTAGGCCTTCAATACAGCCACACTGGCAGATAACTACCTGTTATTTCGCAGGTACCATAAAAGCAAGACGTTAAGTCGTCACAATTGGAAGTGAAACAATTGTTGTATTGATGATATTGCCAGAAACATCTACTCCGGAATAACTAATGCCTCAATCCTAGCTAATTTACTCGATATTGAGAGTACAATTCAATGCTGGTTGGGGCATCCGCAGAGCAGGTTAAAAATTAACATTGTATCAAAAAAGCAACGACATAAGCTGAAAAAGGACTATTTTGTGATTTACCAGGTTCATAGTTTTTTTTTCAGTATTTCCTAATAATAAAGTTGAAAATCCAAATAGGAAACCTGAGAGAATAGACAGGCTACTCACAAAAGTTAGATGAGGAAAATTCTAATTTACCTACAAAGTATTTTGTGTCTTGCTTTACTTACTGTAAATAAATAAATATCTGTGATCTTCCCTACTTGCCATAATTGTCGATCTGTTGTCGATCTGAAAACTGAATGATACACTGAGAGAATTTCTTTGCTACGATTAGTAAAAATCCATTAACCATAGCAAAATATCTGCATTAAATAGGCCCCAAGTGAGTTGCCTTCTTACCACAAGAAAAACTGCTTTGCTGGAAGGAACCCACTTGCAGTAAGTAAACAGTTTTGCTATAATCTCTTTGCTACCTCAAGCAAGTCAACTCATTAACCCCAAGCGACTCAACTCATTAACCACAAACGAGTCAACTCATTAACCCCAAGCGAGTCCTCATTAATCCCAAGCTAGTCAACTCATTAACCCCAAGCGAGACAACTCATTAACCCCAAGCGAGTAAACTCATTAACTCCAAGTGAGTCAACTCCGTATTTGCTATTTGTCGGTGTTGTTGACTCTCCTCAGTTGTCGTGCACCATGCAATGCAACTAAAAATGTTGTACATATCTTCAAACAAGCATAAATAATCTGAAAATCCCCATTCGAGAAGAAAGAGTTTGTATTCAGCATGCATATAAGTAGGTACTATTGCATACCTATGCAAATACTCAAATTGAAAACTTTCTGGCGGTTGTTAGACAACTGAAAACTGACTCAACCCTCGATCACAAAACATCTATTTATTATAAAGGACCCAACGACTAACGATTGACGAACGTATATCCCGTGTTACGTGTTAAAGAAAAATGGCGAAACTTCTCTATGGGCGAAACCATGGTCAGCATAAGGCACGCGTAATCGTGCATGCGCCGAATTCCGGTTTATTCTGGAAATTATTGAGGCCTCAATTGCAGTAAGTGAGCCATAATTTGATACAAGTAACGACTGACTAACCCCAATTGGACTAATTCTAAAAAAGTACATTCACTTACCAGACAGATAGACAGTCGACTAAAATAAAATTCCAACTAAACAAGTCTTTTTTGTTGTGGTAGCAAACACCTTTCAGCAAAACGTACTTACTTGTGGCAACATGAATTTATTTCTGTGACAGTAAAAATTTTACCTAGTGTAGCTAAAATATCTTAGCAAAGCTCCTCACTCGGTGGATTTCTTTCAGTAAAGAAATATATTTTGATAGCATGGAAGACATCGGCAATAATAAGTATAAAAACATTTTTGGAAGCCATTTTCCTAAACTTTCTCCTTAATTGTAATAAAGCGTTAATTAAGAATACTTTAGAGTTAATTAGAATAATATTCACGTATACAGATAGTTAGTTCTTTTACTGTGCTACGTTTGCGAACATTACTGCCACCTACAAGTACTCAGCAATGATTTTTGTTGATAAAAATGATAGATAAGCCTTAACTAGACTTGGAATATCTTTATAATAACGAAGATTCAGTTGCCCATTTCCTTGAACTTCAGGTTCTATCTGCAAAATGATACTCTATAGAACTATCTTTGAAATAATAATTTTGAGTAAAAATTGTATTTATGAAACTATAATAATTATGAGTAGAAAAATCATATGGATTTTCTATTTACTTAATTTACTTCAAATCTATATTGTTAAAATAATCAAATACAATTACTCTTTTAGAATTATTTTATTCTACAGGAAACCCCTTAGAAACGGATTTTCTAGTATTCTAAATAGAAACTGATACTAATAACGTGTAAGACTTCCAGTACATTATATTAGTTTTAAAGAATTAAAAATGTAGTTGTGTCGTTTGTCCTTTAAAATTCAAAAGTGTATTTTCTTCCAAGAAATGACAGCGTTTGTTATTAGAAAATTAACAAATACGTCTCTGTTTACGCACATATGTACTTTTGTACTTTTTCTTTTTGAAACAATTAATGAAGTTACTGGTTGTTTAAAATATTATATATAGGAAAGTTATCTACATTCTCATTTACTTGGAAAGTTACTCGAAATTGTAAGGACTCTACATAAGGCAATTATTCGCTAGTGTAAAAACCATTTCACGTAAAAACGGCGAATGCTAATTTATTACACTACTCTCCCTTGTAAACGATGTGTAGAAGTTATTCAACCGTGCAAGACAGCATTGTTTGTTTTGTTTGTTTTATTATCTTCCGCCTGTGATATATTTCTTTAATTTGCTTTATAGGCCCACTATATCTACTTTTTATTGCATTCCCTTTTTAAATGTGTTACATATATTGTCATTCCTTATCCCATAATTAACCAGTTACACAAACGTTTGTATAAATAAATACTGAATACATCGAATGTGTGCTAATCTAAACGCGAATGTACTGCCATATCAGTTACGAGAAAAGATGGAAGTCAATGATACGGCCACTTCATTCAAAGTTGAAAGATAAACAATCTTGGAAACATAACTGAAGTGCTGCGAGTGTAGTTAGGTATCTGCCTTTTTTCAGTATGAGATTTTTGGCTGATCTTTTTGCCACAGGGATTAAATGGTCGATTTTTTTCGAAGTGAATGAAGAAGCAAATAATTTCAGTGATGTAGTATTAAATTGTATATAAACAGAATAATTTGCCCAGCTACTGAATGTCTCAAATATGTCCAATGGTCTTACAAAAGGAACTAATTCTATAAAATCTGGAAAAGCAAAACTTCTGAACTGAAACAAATTATTAACAAATTTATTTCTTTAATGTATCGTACAAAATTAACTCGCGATGACCTATATGCTTCTTCTCTAAGCATCATGTCCTAAACCTTTACAATAGGATCAGTGGGATCGTGTTGATCTGGGTCCTTTTTCATCCTCGCTGCTAGACCGCCACGCCTGCTCGCTGATGAAGAAGTCCCCGGTATCTCATGTCTCCCTCTTGATCTTGAGGCCACCAACAAGGGAAAATGAAATTTAGGTGAAGAGTCCATGATCAAATTGAAGTGGTTGATGTGACCTAAGAGGCCTTGGAAGCGCCCACACTTGCTTTTTTCCAAATTTGGGCACTTTGGAAATATACCCACCCTTGTGCCTGAAACTTACTGTCTCTTACACACTAAAGTTTATGCACTGTTGTACGAACGAAGATCCACGATTTTTTCAATTCGTCATGCAAGTTCTCTTTTCTGGTTGCAGTGATCGCAGATTTCTTCTGAATGTTGTATGTATCTCTTATGACTGAAATCGCGCCATAAATGCTTGTTTTGACTTGATAGGCTTCTACCAAGACGAGGAAACATTATCACTTAAAGCGAAAATTTCAGTACAGTAATAAATAAAAATTCAATTTTCACATGACACAAAGCCAGATACTTTTCAAATTAATTAATCAATAAGTTCATAGCATACGCCACAGTTAGGTAAATATACGGTTAGTACTTGGATGGGTGACCATCTGGGAAAGGCTCGCGATGCTCGCCCACATACTAGTGGCCTGTATGTCGCTGTATTCACAAAAGCTATACAAATTTAGGCGAGGTTTGTACAGGAAGACGTACCATCCCTAGGAAAAGATGTAGAACCGTTGGTCTCGTGTCTAAACAATGTTAGGTAAGTAAAAGATCCTTACCCTACGACAGTGTGGGACTTCTGCAAAAGAGTGACCCCAAAATCCGCCCGTTTTTGCGTAGTGTGTAGCAAGAACGGGGAAGGTTGTACAGAGGTCTCCGTTGGCTTAAATTGATCGTCATGAAAAATCTAGGTGAGCGTAATTCGATTTTTCCAATATTTGCCCGACTTACCCCTACTTAAGGGGTGGAAACCACCCCTAAAACAAGAAAAATGAGAAAATAGTCGATAAATTCTTGGTAAAATTGGGGGAATTTCACATGGCAAGGGTAAAATCAGGAATGTCCTTCTAAAAATGCTCATGATAAACCAACCCCACGCGGGGGATGTTTTTCACCTTGAGCATTTTAGGAGGGCATTCTTGATGTTACCGTTGCCACGTGGAATTCCGCCAATTTTTACCCAGATTTTGGTGACCATTTTTTCTGTTTTCTTGTTTTAGGGGTGGTTTCCACCCCTTCAGTAGGGGTAACTGATCAGAATCCGACAGAAGAACGAATTATGGGGGCATGTATTTCATATCATTTGGATTTATAAGGAAGAGTGGCACAAAAAAAGGCAATTCATGAAGGGAACATCATTTGCCGCCGGTTTTCGGCCCCACGCGGGGGATGTTTTTCACCTTGAGCATATTTGGAACATCCCTGATCTCTTCCTTGTCATTCAAATTCTCGCCAACTTTACCAAGAATTGATCGACCATTTTCTCACGTTTCTTGTTTTAGGGGTGGTTTCCACACCTTAAGTAGGGGTAAGTTGGACAAATATGTGGAAAAATCGAATTATGCTCACCTAGATTTTTCATGACGATCAATTTAAGCCCACGGAGACCTCTGGACGATCTTCCCCATTCTTACTACACACTACGCAAAAACGGGCGAAAAAATGGTGTTTTTTACGGTTACTCTTTCCAGGTTGGGGGTTGCCCGTCCCTGGCGTCGATGTTTAGCAGAAATGGGCAGACGTAAAATAACCAGAAAGTAATAGTAAGTAAAAGCATGTCTCGCTGTTCTTGTAAATCATTAAATTAATATTAAATTTTACATTCCAGGTTCCCCTTAATACGCTACTTCTAGAGTAACATAATTTGATCTTTTTGATTTTATGGAAGACATATTTTATAACTTCAAAGATATATTTTTTAAAAGTTTGTATCTGCAGATCTCGTTATATTTTTAATACCATCTCTCTTTTTGTCTATCTTTGTTATGGTTGAATAAAGTATATCCAATCCCGATTCAATTTCACGGTAATTAATATACAAAAAGATGCCGATGTTTATTCCAGGAATGTGATAATTTATAATTTCTATAATTAGACCTCTCAGTGTTATTATAATGTTTAAGATCTTGAACGATNGAATGTAAATAAAGCGAAAGAGAAGACACGCTGAATGAATTTTTGCCGTTTTTGGCCACTAAAAATTGCCGTAGAGCCTAAAGATGGGCATTTTGAGCTTCGACCCCATTGACACTTTTGATCAGGGGTACAAAACCAACAATTTCCCAAATTTTTAGCAAATTTCACCGGAAGACCGTTTTCCATATAAAATGTGCGGGGTCCTTTAGTTCTTTAATGTATCGTACAAAATTAACTCGTGCGCTCGTTTTTTAATCCCTTCATTGGAACTTCGTGTCGCGGTATCAAATAGGTCGGTTGTTGGTCTTGGTTGTGGCTCCATGTTGGGTGCCAGGATGCAGATTGTACTCGGTTCCGCTACCTCTTGGCGGTGATGACCTATTTGCTTCTCCTCTAAGCATCACGTCGTAAACCTTTACAATAGGATCTGTGGGATCGTGTTGATCTGGGTCCTTTTTCACCCTCGGTGCTAGGTCGTCACGCCTGCTCGCTGGTGAAGAGGTTTCCCGGTATCTTATGTGATTCCCTCTTGATCTTGAAGCTGCCAACAAGGGAAAATGAAATTTACGCTCCTCCGCCGTTGTGACTTTCGATATGCTTAAGTGGAGAGTCCATGATCAAATTTGAGTGGTTGGTGTGACCTAAGAGGCCTTGGAAACACCCATACTTACTTTTTCCCAAGTTTGGGCACTTTGGAAATATACCTACTCTTGTTCCTGAAAATTACTGTCTCTTACACACTAAAGTTTATGCACTGTTGTACGAACTCCATGGAGTGCCGATACGAAAGCTTGTAGCGCATATCTGACAGAGCATTGACATCGGGTTTATGGATTTTTTGTAAAGAAATAATAACTCGTATTGCGGTTTTAGATATGTAATATAATTTATTTATGCTTAGATATCATAGTACAAAATGCGGCGGTTTCAAAGCGAATTGTTTTGCTTCTTGAGTAGACACCTTGGCCAGGCACCTACAACCTGGTTAAATAACTGTAAACGACCAGGGTGCGTGTTCACTCGCCGGCGGGGTGGATTCCGGTAGTCTGCCTGTTGTGTGGTCTGGTTTAGTGTGACTCCATTCCGGTCAGGGATGACTGCGTTTCTAACTAATACGGTTGACTGTACGAAGTTAAAAGTTTGAAATTAGACAATGTTAATATGGGCCCGAATGTTTTGTCGCAGGTTGAGAAAGGTTTGGCACGGGTGGTTGTCGTCGTTTGAAAAAAAAAAAAAAAACGATGGACTCTTGCGTGATATTCCTCGTTCGGTCGGCTTGACGGTCGAATTCTCGAAAGATCCACGATTTTTTCAATTCGTCGTGTAAATTCTCTTTTCTGGTTGCAGAGCTCTTCTGAATGTTGTTGTATGTATCTCTTGTGGCTGAAATCGCGCCATAAATGCTTATTTTGACTGGATTGCTGAGCGTATGGGAAACATAGGCGAATTTGATAGGCACCTACCAAGACGAGGAAACAGTTTTTCTTATGGCCGCAACAAATTTTTACAACGTACTTTGAAAACAAATCATTCAATTATTATTTAAAGCGAAATTTTCAGTACGGTAAAATTTTTATTGACAATGTCGAACTCCAGATAATAATTATTAAAAATTTAATTTTCATATAACAAAGCCAGATATTTTTCAAATTAATTAATCAATAAGTTCATAGCATACGCCACATTTAGGTAAAATACGGTTAGTACTTGGATGGGTGACCATCTGAGGAAGGCTCCCGATGCTCGTCCACGTGGCCTGTATGTCGGTATATTCACAGAAGTTATACAAATTTAGGCGAGATTTGTACAGGAAGACGTATCATCTCTCGGAAAAGATGTAAAACCGTTGGTCTCTTGTCTGAACAATGTTAGGTAAGTAAAAGATCCCTACCCTACGACAGAATGGGAGCTCGGCAAAATTTCCAGGTTAGGGGTTGCTCCTGGAGTCGATGTTTAGCAGAAATAGGCAGACGTAAAATAACCAAAAAGTAGAAGTAAGTAAAAGCATGTCTCGCTGTTCTTGTAAATCGTTAAGAGTGACATAATTTGACCCTTTTGATTTTATGGAAGATAGATTTTACAACTTCAAAGATATTTTTTTAAAAAGTTTGTATCTGCAGATCTCGTTATCTTGAATATTTTTACACCGTCTATTTTTTCTCTTTGTTTGTCTCTTTTTATATTATCTCTATGGTCTATGTGATTCTAGAATAATTGCTATTGATTCAATGTTCCAATTACTTGATATTTTGGAATAATTTTTCCAGAACTAAATTTCGTCTATTTAATTTGTTTCTTTTATTACTGAAAAAAATTATAGAGATATTTTATATTATTTATATTAAATATATAACGGGAATTGTCCTTTTACAGGATAAGGGAGAAACATTAATAAAGAAGAAAAGTATTAGCTAACATTACAAAACAAACAAAATTTGAAAAAGAAATAATAAACTAGGACACACTTGTAAGCACAAGTATCAGCAAATTAGTTAAACAAAAACTAACAGTAAAAATGTTGAAAATAATTAAAGTAATAAATAAGATGAAATCAGAGAGGAACATTATAGAAATTCTTTATCTTTGTTATGGTTGAATAAAGTATATCCAATCCCGATTCAATTTCACGGTAATTAATATACAGAAAGATGCCGATGTTTATTCCAGGAATGTGATAATTTATAATTTCTATAATTAGACCTCTCAGTGTTATTATAATGTTTAAGATCTTGAACGATAATATTATAGAATTAATTTTTCCTCTTTGCAGTAAACCGCACATATTAAAATATTCGTAAAAAGGCTCTTGTGGAGAACGTCTTGACGGATAATGGCCAACAGGTGCAAATACAGCTGATTTGAAAAATAGATGTTGTCACTACTATAAACTGGTGCCTAAGGCAAAAAGGCATGTTTAGAAATTAACAAATTCTAAACCAATGACTAACTTTAAGATTTTCTGCACAATCTCTGATATGTAGCAAAATTAGTGATCCATAAAAACAACATTTTAGAATAATTCTACAAAGTAGAAATTGGAATGTTTGTGAATATTTCTTTCTTTCCCTCCTCAGCTAAGAGCTGCACTTTGTCAAATATAAAGAGTCTGGTCTATTCCATTTTCCTAAACATAAACATACTTGGTTTCTTCGACTAGGCCTAGTGATACTTTATAACTTATATATTATACTTGGTAATTCTTGTCAATAAATTTTTTCTTAGTTCTGGCCCAATGAAGCTCGACAGAGTCTGCCGCCTGTATCTGTAGACATATATACCACGTAGTATAGAGCCGAGGTACTCTCTTATTATTTCTTAAAGCCCTAGAGCCTTCTGACAGTTTCATATCTCTTCAGGTTACACCCGTAAGGACCAAGAGCTTTGGTTGCTTGGTAAAGTTTTTGGGAAAGTTGCAGTTATTCCAGTCTTCGTATTATGTACAACTCAATGGTGTAGACTTCCAGTGGAAAGATAGTTAGGTACATGAGTGTCAATTCTCAACTACAATCTCATCAAAGTTTGTAATATGACACAAAAACACACACACACACAAAGTGGATCAAAATACTGAAATACTTAAAAGTGTATCGAATTAGAACAACTTTTATTTGACTGTAGGGAAATCCTTCGAATTTCATCATTTACAACTATCTGTGTCATTATGACAGATATTTATACAGGATGTTCCTAAATAAGTGTTGCAACGGAAAACTGTAAATTTCTCTTGAAACATGAAACTTGAAACTTGAAAAAAGAAACATTTTTTTCCTCTTCCATTTTTCTCTCCGGGCTTTCGTTTTCGAGATACAGGGTATCAAAACTTTAATTTTTTTTTAGTTTTTCGCCAATATCTTAGGAATCGTTTGAACTACAGGACTGAGCTTTTGTACACACATTACCACTATTAATAGCTACTTTTTCNCCTTGCCATGTGGAATTCCGCCAATTTTTACCCAGATTTTGGTGACCATTTTTTCTGTTTTCTTGTTTTAGGGGTGGTTTCCACCCCTTCAGTAGGGGTAACTGATCAGAATCCGACAGAAGAACGAATTATGGGGGCATGTATTTCATATCATTTGGATTTATAAGGAAGAGTGGCACAAAAAAAGGCAATTCATGAAGGGAACATCATTTGCCGCCGGTTTTCGGCCCCACGCGGGGGATGTTTTTCACCTTGAGCATATTTGGAACATCCCTGATCTCTTCCTTGTCATTCAAATTCTCGCCAACTTTACCAAGAATTGATCGACCATTTTCTCACGTTTCTTGTTTTAGGGGTGGTTTCCACACCTTAAGTAGGGGTAAGTTGGACAAATATGTGGAAAAATCGAATTATGCTCACCTAGATTTTTCATGACGATCAATTTAAGCCCACGGAGACCTCTGGACGATCTTCCCCATTCTTACTACACACTACGCAAAAACGGGCGAAAAAATGGTGTTTTTTACGGTTACTCTTTCCAGGTTGGGGGTTGCCCGTCCCTGGCGTCGATGTTTAGCAGAAATGGGCAGACGTAAAATAACCAGAAAGTAATAGTAAGTAAAAGCATGTCTCGCTGTTCTTGTAAATCATTAAATTAATATTAAATTTTACATTCCAGGTTCCCCTTAATACGCTACTTCTAGAGTAACATAATTTGATCTTTTTGATTTTATGGAAGACATATTTTATAACTTCAAAGATATATTTTTTAAAAGTTTGTATCTGCAGATCTCGTTATATTTTTAATACCATCTCTCTTTTTGTCTATCTTTGTTATGGTTGAATAAAGTATATCCAATCCCGATTCAATTTCACGGTAATTAATATACAAAAAGATGCCGATGTTTATTCCAGGAATGTGATAATTTATAATTTCTATAATTAGACCTCTCAGTGTTATTATAATGTTTAAGATCTTGAACGATAATATTATAGAATTAATTTTTCCTCTTTGCAGTAAACCGCACATATTAAAATATTCGTAAAAAGGCTCTTGTGGAGAACGTCTTGACGGATAATGGCCAACAGGTGCAAATACAGCTGATTTGAAAAATAGATGTTGTCACTACTATAAACTGGTGCCTAAGGCAAAAAGGCAAAAATATATTTATTAACATTGGGTTAGACCTATTGACTTTAAAATTTCTTGACAGCATCCAACAGTGTTTCGTTTTGTTACTATCAGTATTTGTACCTACTCTCTCCTTTTAAAATTATGATTTCTGTTCGAAAATTGGTCCCGATGCTATTCCAAACGAGAACAGAAAGTCCACCAAAATGAACATGTTTCACTATCGTTTCATCCTAATATATTTATTCGTGGCTTCGCTATACTAGATCTATTATGATCTTGAGTCCTCTACCCTAGTTATTCCTAATTCTGGTGATTTAGATCACCTGAAACGATTTCTTCGGTGTTCTCTGAGCAGTTTTGAATGTTTAGCAGGAAGTCTACATCTAAGATCTGTTTCAATAAGTAGATATATTTCTGATCGTTTGGATAGGTATGTTCAAATGAAGTTCTCGTCGTATCATGGTGGCGTTTATGGTATTTTCCTAAGGCTCCTCTTACTATAGCTTTGCCTTCAGCTGCTGTGGTTACTCTTTTCCTTCTACCACTATGACCATGGTCACAAAAATTAGTTGTTTGATACCTTAACCATGCTCTGTTAATATCTCTTACATCCTAAGGATCTCTATATTCCTATAAATTAAACTCTCCTTTCAGAGATTCCTTTAAGTCGAATGATTACATGTAAGCATATACCTGAAAGTCAACCAGTTTGCTAAATAATGACCCCTAACTGTTTTGGATGTATAATATAGATCAATACTTATAAGTAACTTCATTAACATGAAACTTTATAAGTTGCGTGAACCTATTTTAAAAATAATAAAAAATATTACTTCTAATATGTTTGTGATATTTAGTGTTTTATAGTCAGCTGTGGGCAGCGTAATTATGAAAATAATCTTCAGTACCAACCGCAGAAAGTTATCAATATTGGAAAACACAAATTATTATGGGGAAATGATCAGTTTGCCGGATGTAAATAATTTCATAATTAATACTGACAATTTGAAACCTCAATACTTATTACTAATGCATAAGCAAATGATTTAGCTCCCAAAGCTTATTGATTTTGAAAATTAGTCAATAATTGGTTGGTAATGGTATTCGTGCCGGTTTTATTTTCTATAACTCTACAAAACTTACGCCCTTTAAATTGTATGTACCTATCTACATTAAGTAAATTTAATAACTCGTGCATTTCTGTAGACTATCTTTATCGAACTTAGGAATATTTGATTATCAATTATCCAATACAACAGCACAGTATATGTCTGTCTATTATGTGAAAGTGTATTTAATTCTGCTAATAGGTTGCTGGCCATGTTATTATAACTTAATTTAAACTTAATTCTTGTTATCAGAAGTACCTTTTCAACAGTGACAGTTTTGTTTTAGAAGCGGGAGTATACCCTATAATGTAATCTATTAACTATACATATACAGGATGTTCTGAAAATCCGTCAGGAAACTCCGGGAGGTGATTCTATGGATTAAAATAATAGCGGTATGTAATGACAATTTTTTTTCGAATTGTCAAAATTGTTCTCAAGTTACACCTTGTCAAAGTTCAATTTTTTTATTTCTCTATTTAAATAACTTATTTAATTCAAGTTGGATTAGTCTCTCACTTGGCACACCCACTAAGTAGATGAAGCACTATTGACCAGTCACAAGAAAGTTTCATTAAGCGCCGTTAGAGGGCACTTTACTTAGAACTCAAAATTTGTTTTGTTCATAACTTTTTTCTCTTACTAGACACCACAGAAAAACATTATTGAAAAGATAAACAATATCAGAACAAATTAAAGCCGATAAATGTAACCGTTTATCAGGAAATCGCTTCTAATGTGTTATTAAACATAAAATTTCTGATAATTCTTTCTGTAATTAATCAAGTTGCCATGCTTCAAATAAATATCATTAGTAATTTTGATATTACGAATTGTAATAAAAATTGTTTAAAGCAGGTATGTTTGATTTTTCACCATATTAATTTTTTTTTCGGCTCTGTAATAGCGTTGTTGAAAAATAAGATGAGGATAATGAACTAACTAATAATATTTTATATACCAACGAATATGGTTCCACAAGAGATGGTATTACAGATATAGTTTACGGGCACATGTACAAAAAAAAATGATTACCAGCAAGCTGTAACTTTGCGTGCAGTTTAAGTTTGACGAGTCTCCCAAGATTTGACTACGAGGAAAATTCAACAGTGGTAAGTTTTCCTGTAATTTTCAGGAAACCGTCAATCTGGCATAAACATGGAATGTTATGACCAGCACTTTTTTTTAAGTTTAAATGAAAGATATATATTTTTTTTAAATCCCCCAAAAATTTTGTCCGACAAAAATTTTGGCGTTTTCAGTTTGACCCCCACCCCAAATATGTCGATTTGGTGACATTATGGTTGGTGACAACCAGCGAGCTGATTTTTCTGGGAGGGTTTGGTAATAAGATTTGAAATGAAAGTATCTTATTGTCCGACAAATTATTGAGAAGTTTTTGCAGTCCGACACCCCGAAGATGTCGATTTAACGACAACATGGTTGGTGATAACCAGCAATCTGGTTTAGATTTTTTTCTCTAATAATTGAAATGTATAACACAATAATATACTTGTTCGCCAAAAAGACTGGAAAATTTGCCTTAAAAATTTTTGTGGTGCCTAATGTTCATTCCGCTGTAAAATTATTAATTTAAAAAAAAATAAAGAAGAATAAATAAGAAAATTTTCTTGTTAACAGGAGCAACAGAAATTCATAAATAATT
Organism: Anoplophora glabripennis; assembly: GCF_000390285.2. Taxonomy (NCBI): domain Eukaryota; kingdom Metazoa; phylum Arthropoda; class Insecta; order Coleoptera; family Cerambycidae; genus Anoplophora; species Anoplophora glabripennis. The sequence continues at coordinate 137,326 of NW_019416887.1, forward strand.
ATGTCTGTAAAAATTAATTTAACTAATCTCCATCAAAATGATTTCTTTGTTCAAAAAACTTACATGTACATTTTATTTTATAAACTATTATAACTATTTTATAAAAAGTGGTAACTGTAAAATGAATGCATAAATGTTTGCTTGTGTTTTTTTAAACTCAAGTTTGCAGTCTTGTTTTGACAAACAGTTTACACATAGTTTTGTTCTTAAAAAAACATTAAAATCAATTTTAAAAATATTTTGAATCCACCCCGCGGTCTCTATTCTTTTTCTCAAGGAATGCAACGTGGTAATGGTACGTTACCCATCGCAGGTAAGTGCACACACACATAGACGCATGCAAACGAAAAAATCGCTCTGAAATAAGCACGTCCAATTTTTATAAGTCATATATCATCATATAACAAATTAATTAATCAATAATTTTGTAACAAATTAATTAACANGGTATGTAATGACAATTTTTTTTCGAATTGTCAAAATTGTTCTCAAGTTACACCTTGTCAAAGTTCAATTTTTTTATTTCTCTATTTAAATAACTTATTTAATTCAAGTTGGATTAGTCTCTCACTTGGCACACCCACTAAGTAGATGAAGCACTATTGACCAGTCACAGGAAAGTTTCATTATGCGCCGTTAGAGGGCACTTTACTTAGAACTCAAAATTTGTTTTGTTCATAACTTTTTTCTCTTACTAGACACCACACAAAAACATTATTGAAAAGATAAACAATATCAGAACAAATTAGAGCCGATAAATGTAACCGTTTAGCAGGAAATCGCTACTAATGTGTTAATAAACATAAAATTTCTGATAATTTTTCTGTAATTAATCAAGTTGCCATGCTTCAAATAAATATCATTAGTAATTTTGATGTTACGAATTGTAATAAAAATTTTTTAAAGCAGGTATGTTTGATTTTTCACCATAATAATTTTTTTTCAGCTCTGTAATAGCATTGTTGAAAAATAAGATGAGGATAATGAACTAACTAATAATATTTTATATACCAACGAATATGGTTCCACAAGAGATGGTATTACAGATATAGTTTACGGGCACATGTACAAAAAAAAATGATTACCAGCAAGCTGTAACTTTGCGTGCAGTTTAAGTTTGATGAGTCTCCCAAGATTTGACTACGAGGAAAATTCAACAGTGGTAAGTTTTCCTGTAATTTTCAGGAAACCATGTCAGTCTGGCATAAACAAGGAATGTTATGACCAGCACTTTTTTGTAAGTTTAAATGAATATATTTTTTTATATCCCCCAAAAAATTTGTCCAACAAAAATTTTGGCGTTTTGAGTTTGTCCCACACCCCAAATATGTCGATTTGGTGACATTATGGTTGGTGACAACCAGCGAGCTGATTTTTCTGGGAGGGCTTGGTAATAAGATTTGAAATGAAAGTATCTTATTGTCCGACAAATTATTGAGAAGTTTTTGCAGTCCGACACCCCGAAGATGTCGATTTAACGACAACATGGTTGGTGATAACCAGCAATCTGGTTTTGATTTTTTTCTCTAATAATTGAAATGTATAACACAATAATATACTTGTTCGCCAAAAAGATTGGAAAATTTGCCTTAAAAATTTTTGTGGTGCCTAATGTTCATTCCGCTGTAAAATTATTAATTTTTTAAAAAAAATAAAGAAGAATAAATAAGAAAATTATCTTGTTAACAGGAGCAACAGAAATTCATAAATAATTATGTCTATAAAAATTAATTTAACTAATCTCCATCAAAATGATTTCTTTGTTCAAAAAACTTACATGTACATTTTATTTTATAAACTATTGTAACTATTTTATAAAAAGTGGTAACTGTAAAATGAATGCATAAATGTTTGCTTGTGTTTTTTTAAACTAAAATTTGCAGTCTTGTTTTGACAAACAGTTTACACATAGTTTTGTTCTTAAAAAACCAGTAAAATCAATTTTAAAAATATTTTGAATCCACCCCGCGGTCTCTCTATTCTTTTTCTCAAGGAATGCAACGTGGTAATGGTACGTTACCCATCGCAGGTAAGTGCACACACACATAGACGCATGCAAACGAAAAAATCGCTCTGAAATAAGCACGTCCAATTTTTATAAGTATTGATCATATAACAAATTAATTAATCAATAATTTTGTAACAAATTAATTAACAACGTTTAATATTTATTTTGCTATTCGGTTTTAACAATATTCTACATTATCCACTTAATAAGGTACAATTGAAATGCAGCAATTTTAGTTGTTTTAATTAATTTTCTAAATGTTCAGATATTGCATATATACAATTTTATTGTAATTGTATAAAAAAATTAATTTAAATTAGTCATATTTATTTTGAAATTTGCGAAATTTAAACAACATTTTTTTATTCATATATTTTTTTTTATTAAATATTTTTCTTCTACATCATGTATAAGTATTGAAACTGCAAAATGTTATCGTTTAATTTTGTCGTACAAGCAAAAAAAACGATAATTTTGTCGGACAATTAAATTCTCAGATTGTCGTTAAATCGACATCTAGAGGGCGTCAGACTGCAAAAATTTTTCAAGAATTTTGTCGTACAATAAGATACTTTCATTTCAAATCTTATTACCAAACCCTCCCAGAAAAATCAGCTTGCTGGTTGTCACCAACCATAATGTCACCAAATCGACATATTTTGGGTGGGGGGACAAACTCCAAATGCCAAAATTTTTGTCGGTCAAATTTTTTGGGGCTTTAAAAAATATATCTTTCATTTAAACTTTAAAAAAGTGCTGATCATAACATTCTATGTTTATGACAGATGGACATGTTTTCCTGAAAATCACAGGAAAACTTACCACTGTTGAATTTTCTTCGTAGTCAAATCTTGAGAGATTCGTCAAACTTAAACTGCATGCAAAGTCACAGCTTGCTGGTAATAATTTTTTTTTGTACGTGGGCCCGTAGACTAAATGGCAGCTTGATTAATTGCAGAAAAAATTATCAAAAATTTGATGTTTAATAACACTGTAATAACGATTTCCTGCCAAACGGTTATATTTATCGGCTTGAATAAAGAGTACATATTTTTTCTGATATTATTTCTCTTTTCAATAATGTTTAAATTTCTATGATGTCTAGCAAGAGACGAAAGTTATGAACAAAAAAAAATTTTGAGTTCTAAGTAAAGTGCCCTCTAACGGCGCATAATGAAACTTTTCTCTGACTGGTCCAATAGAGCTTCTTAAAAAGAAAAATAAAAAATGAACTTTGACAAGCTGTAACTTTCAAACAACTCACAATTTGAAAAAAACTTCATGAGATGCTACTATTATTCTGATCCGTAAAATAACCTCGCGGAGTTCCCTGACGGATTTTTGGAACACCCTGTATACGCCGAGGTGACCGCCGAGGTATCCGAGATGATTCGTATATGAATTCTATGACTAATTTTAAGCAAACATAATTCAGTTTTCCCAGATTTCCAACGTTTCTTGAAATATCGGGATATGAAATTGTCAGATCGTAGAGGTAGTTGCTAAAGAGTGACTTATTGCGACTAGAGAGCTAGGTAATTTAATAATTAGCGCCTTGGCTAGGATTAGAAAAAAAATCGTTGTTTGTCAGTTCGTTAATTGTCGTCATTGACAGTTGTTTTTATTTATTTCTTGCGTCATTTGTATTAAAATCATTTATTCAAATGAAGAATACTCGAACATAATTTTCGTGTATGGATATTGCAACTGTAGTGTCACCACCTCAGTTAGAGAATATCAACGACGATATCCAAACCGCCGTCTTCCAGACACGCAAATCGACGTTCGCAAATAAGAACATCGTATATCATTTTTTAGTAAAAATTAGTAAAGATTACTTTTCTATATAAGAGTGCCTTCTTTTTCAGCTAAAACCATGTATTCCAATTTATTTTGAAAAATATATTCAGTTTTTGAAAAAAATATTTTTATCGTATCTATTTTGTATAGAAATTTAACCTAAATATTATCGTAACAACAGTTACAATTTTGCTTATACAGTTGTAAAATAAACATTAATCGTATGTAGAGTTGCTCCTGGATTATAGCAAACATGCCTTTTAAAGAACATCGTATTTTTATATCCGATTATATTGAAGGTGTAACAATTACACCGTTTTATTGCAAGTGAACATAAGATGTTAATACTTTTTTGAGAATTATGTGGTATTTTCATCTTAACCTAACATACGATGTTATACCTGCCCACCTGCGTAAATTTAGTTAAGGCATATAAAAATTTAATTCCAATTTCCAATAAAAAATATGACCACCTCCAGTACTTGTGCAAGAATGGAATTCCTGAAATGTACCATAATTTCTATAAAAACCTACCCCGAGGGTCCAATGGTGAAACAGAAGATGATGAAGACAAGATAAATATGTAGTTTTTTTTTAAATAAACATTTTTATTTATCGAAACCTCGATCGTCTTATTTACCTGTTTATCTCTCTGTATCTTTAGATATGATATACTAGGTTTCTTAGATATAGAGATAGTTACATCTCATCTCTACATAAGACGTTAGTTACTTAAAAGATAGCAGATAGCTCCATCGTATCTTATTAAAGTTAATTTAAAAAGAAAAATAATAATATTTTTCACTATACGTTTATAAGAAATTGTTTCTGTACCTCATATTTAGACTGTAACTGTAATATGGTATCTTTGAAAAGATGTGTTACAATTAAGAGAAAACCTCTAGAACTTTAAACCTACTTTGTGAGAAACCATCATTATCGAGTTACGATGTTCTTATTTGCGAACGTCGAAATGTTCAATAGAACCTTCACAACTTTTCGATTAACAGATGCGTTCCCTAAACCGAAGTTATACGATGAAACAATGTCACAATTTCACCATTTCAAATTTCTCATTGGATGAATTTGCTTACGACTCGAGAAAAAACCGACCTGTTTTAGAGATTTCCTTCTGATTTTAATTTCCTCAAGATATTTGAGACCAATAGTTTTCACTGTATCTGAAAAAGTATGCAGTGGAATTAAAATATTTAAACAAAGAAACAGAAAATTTTCTTCAGTTTTTACATCGATATCTCTCTCACCCTAATACTCTTGGCATTTCATTTACTTGATATGATATAACAAGATATAGCTCAACTACTGAAATAGTGCGACACATATGTGTTCAGTAAACATTAAAACATAACATTAACATTAACATTAAAATACACACATAATTCTATAACTAAACAAATTTACTGCCAAAATTAAAACTTGTACCGGATATTTTCATGTGGATTTTATGAGCAATAGAAGCTGTGAAACTTTGTGCAAATTATTTTATTAGCATTGTCTGAGTTTATATTAACATCGTGTTTATACATAAAGTAATAAAAATATGTACAGGGGATTTCACTTTAAATACAGAAACCGCAGGACTAGATTCATTACTAAAAAATAAGTAGAGTTTGCTCTTAAATTTTTTTCCTGCGGGACTCGGTATTAGAGAGACAGGGTGTTAAAGATTATAAAAAAAATATATATTTTTTATGCTATATCTTCATAATGCGTTGACGGAATTGAATGAAATGTACTACAGCGTATTCACTTAATTAGATCTTTTATTGAATGTAATATTAACCTTGTGGCTTTAATCAGTGGCGTGCTACTGGAGGTGTTGCCTCATTTTCCAAAGAAAAAAATACGCTACTGGCGGTATTTTGTAGAAATAATGTTATATTCTATTACGTAGCCGTTTAGGAGATATTTGGGATTGTTTTTACGTTTTATTGAATTTTCCTAATAAATTAATCCGTCTATTTAATGAAGACCGCTTGGTTTTAACCAGTCACGTGCTACTAAAGCATCCGCAATTTTTTTCAAGAAAAGAACACGCCACTGACGCTTTTTTGTAGAAATAATTTTATTTCTGGAAAAAATATCAAACTAAATTCAATAAAATTAAGGTCTAATTAAGTTAATATGCTGTAGTAAATTTCATTCCAATCGTTCAGCGCAATATTAAGATATGACAGAAAATATATTTTTTTTAGGAAACTTGAACATTCTGTATCTCGAATACCACGCCCCCCAGGAAAAAAGTTTATAGAGCAAACTACTTATTTTTGGGCAACTAATCTATCCCTGTAGTTTCTGTATTTAAAGTGAAATCACCCTGTACCTACACTATGCCTCAGACTTGTTTATAGGCAGTTGTTAAAGGACAAAATTATTCGGAAAGTCACGTATGGAACATGTTATTGGAAATTAAATTACCATAACCTTGAGGGGGTGCCATAATCGTCTCGTCTGAAACTGGTAACCATTTACTTTTCGTAGTTCAAAATAATTTTTCGATTTTGTTCTAAAATAAAAAAAATTGTTATAATCTAAGTGTCTTCAAAATAAGTAGCAAATGGTATCGGTGAATCTACAGCTAAAAAGAACACGTTTTGCATAAAAATGACCGTCGTAAAATGTTCACCAGTTCATCCTTTAGAAGAAACAACTTCCTAAAATTTCCAACAAAATATGGAATAGTGGCTGTAATTTGAAAACAAAAAAAGGTACAGTAGTCAAATTTTACACAAATTTTCTACTGATGCAATTGCAACTTCTCAACAATTTTTAGAAAATTTCTGCCCCTTGGAGGATGTATCATCTAAGTTATTTTTTGCTACAACTTTTTTGTTTGACAAAACTGAATATTCAAAAACACGTACCAGAAAGACTGGTTTATTTTAAAAGTTTTACTTCTCTCACTTTTTTTGCTTTAAAACATACCGCTTATTAACAAAAAAATTAAATTCATTATCATTCGCATTACAACTTGCACTAACTTGCAACTAAGAAATATTTAAGTAAGCGGGTGCATTTTACGTATTTATTTAAAAAAATATTTTGGTAACTGAAGTAATTAAGAAAATTGTATTAAAACTATTATTGTTTTAAAGAAATGTAAATATATTAACAAATCAGAATTTACAAAACAATGACTAATATCAAACAAACTAAGAAAAGAAAAGAAGATTTGATATAGTTTTTCCAATATCAATTGAAGAACCAACATATTGATAGTATGTACCAGGTTCGGTCGCTGACGCAGCAACTTGGCATTGAAATATTTGAAAAACTGGTTCCCATATTTATTTAGCCATACCCATATACAGGTCTGGTCGAACTAAACGTGGAGGCGATAGAAATGTATACGCTCAGTTGAAGAATACGAGCGCGGGCAAAGGAAAACTATCATAGTTACATTGGGCTACTGGACAATAAATCACAGCAGATGACAAGTGGTTGATAAATTGCTCAGCAGTGCAGTGCAGCAATGCGGAATTTTGTGTGATTCAGGTAATTTTAATTTATTATAGGCACCTTCTATCAATCATACATATTACAATTGCGAAAGGGAGAAATAAAAGGGATATTTTGTTTACTACTATTATCACAACATGGCATTTTGGAGGCCTTTTGAAACGGAATAAAATGACATTTACCGCCAATATAATAAAATTGTTTGAGGACATAAATAATTAAAATATGTTGTTGGCCAAACGAACATATCACCGCACAGGTAGGGGAAAACATAATTCAAGTAATTCCATCGGATAATGAGGCGGGGCTTTATCAGGTAAATACCATATGTCATTACGAATATTTAGTGGTAGGTACATCTTCCAAGGAGTGAGAAAGTTCAATATGACCAATTTAATGACTATTTCAAACCAAATCTTCTGAATACTGAATCCAAATTTGATTTGTATTCTCCTCCGACCAATGGCGAGAATTTTTAACATTGAACGTGATTGAGATTTTTGAAACAACAATCTGGATCTTGTCTTTAATAATTTAACACATTTTCACCAAAATGTGCTCTTGTTAAAAAGTCAAACGGATGAAGCTGTTGTTGATGTATAATAGAAAACGCAGTGTATAGACTTACTTTAACATTTCGTGCAAATTAAAATTTCTTCTTCTCGTCTAATTTTGCAAGATTGACCATTTCGATTACGGCAGCGAAAACTACCCATTTTTCTAAATCTTTGAAACAGCGCTTTCTATCCAATATACGCCTGTTGGGATAACTGCAAACTTCTTGCTGCAGATCGTTTGGTAAAATTTTGTTGAGGATAAACCAAAATCACATGTCATTTCATTATTGGCAAACAAGTTATGAGGCATTTTTATTAAATGTTCTTTATTTACCTACTATCTATGGCAGATAATTACATTTTTTTAATGATTATTTGTTACTAGTAGATACTGCAAACTACATTTTTTTTCTTGATAACGAGTGCTCCTAGTGACATCAGCTAAGAAATGCTTTTGTTCGTAGAAAAGTATAAAGAACGGATAGGTATTTGATATCAGAAACTACATACTGTGGAGACAAAAAAAGTTGCATGTCGAATGTTCAGCCCCCTATAAAATATGGCAAATTACTAATCAAATTTAAAGTCCGTATTACGATAAATAATCTTCCATAGACCGAATTTGGTCCAAATATTTGCCATGTGTTAAAAATATTGGGGAAAAAATATTTGTTCTTCAAGTTTGACCCCATATGATATAACTTTTGCACTAAGATAAGTTAAATCGGCCTATTTTGACCCATTACAGTATGGCTCGTTCGTTACAAAACACACAGTATAAAACATAATATTGCTTTATGTTCAAATCACACTTCATTTAAATTGCAAAATCAATATCTATATATATAGTGTGTCCCAGAATAACGTGTACAACGGAAGACTTCAGATTCGTGGACTCAAAATAGGCACATCTAGGCTAATTCATCTATATCCGGAATCGCTTTATTTGGCCCCTAGATGGCCTCAAGGTTCGTGAAAATTTTTTGAATTTTGTAAATAACTCAAATACGTATTATTCGATTTTGATTATTTTTGGGGTGTGGACTCTTGCTTTCAATCTACACATTTTGATGTGATACAGAGTGTTTTTTAAAACCTACAACTTCTTCCTCTTTCGGACAATAATGACAACTATTTTTTATCTGATAGGTGATACCATTTGGACGTTTTTGGATCTATTGTAGAATTTTGATTAAATGAGCGGCTTAGGTATAAAAAAATAATTTTTAAATGTCTACATTATAGTGCCACCCATATTATAATAATTAACAAAGTGCTATTAATTAGGCACTGATTTTGTAGGTTGATTGAAATTTCAGTTGAATCTTCATTATACCTGACAATTCTTAATGAGTGTTTACGAAGAAAAGATATACGACATCTTACTTCATTTTTCGATATGAATATACACATACAACGAATTAGAGTTATTTTCAACGTGCCTAATTTTATTGAAATAATTAGAAAAAACAATCAAATACAAAGCATTGATAGCATTATTATTGGCCCTGTTATTTCACCCAATAGACTGAATGAGGAATTTTATTTAGAATGTTTGTAAAACACTTGACCCGAGTTATTGGAAGGTGTGCCGTTATTACTCAGAGCTAACATGTTGTTTATTATACATGATTATGCGACTATTATCTTGGGGCATTCTCAAAACAACACATTTAACACTGAAGAATAGTTGTGGAGGCATATCCAAATTGCCATATAAATGTTTTTAAAAATTGCCTTCAAAAACTGCAAAGGGTGTCCTTGAACTTTCCTCGCCAAATTAACCTTTATTTCGAACAGTTTGTGGTCGATTCTTTACTAAGAATGGATCATATTTGTTTTTTCAGATTTAAATTTCTCAATTTTTATAAATTTACCAAATTTGACATATCGATATTGTTAGTTGCATGTTTGTCAATAACGGAACTTTGAACAGGTATTTGTGAGCTAAACCGTGTATCAGGAGCCTATGAAAAACTAAAAGTTCGCTCCAAAGCCCCGTTTTAGCGAAGATACGAGACGTAAAAGCACCGGGAAGCATTCGAATTTTGTGTAGTAACCCTGCGCCCGTGGAGAGGGGGAAAGATCATTCCGTGGCGCTATGGGGTGTTGCGCCGATATTCAACTGTTTAGTTATCCGCCAGCGTCGGGAAGACGAAGGCGTTCACGTTAGAGGGAGTCGAAACACGATTCTGATAGACAGTAGCTGTGCATAATCTCTGAATGTCATTGTGTTTACTAAAACGAATGTACAATTACTTATTTACTTGCCGCTATGATAGTACCTCCCTTGTGCGAGTTGTTTGTGCTCTAAATAATGAGAGTGGACGTGCAGTGATTTCCGATGCTGATTGTTTTTAATTTGACGTAACAGTCTGTTGTCCAGATTAAGACACTCCAAACATACTTACGTTAAAATAATCAATCGTAGAATTGTTCCTGTATTCCCAGCTCTAATCACTCAGTGATTTCAAAATACTAGCCTAAAAATTTTGTGATTGAACCCAAACGACTATTATGATCTCTGACTATTACACGTTCTATTGAAATTATGTTTGGAAGTTAATAGAATTAATAATTGAAAACAAATATAAATTAAAACAGTAGATAAAAACTTGTTCAAATACCATGCTTTCCGTATGTTCTAAATTAAACAGAAGTTAATTGCCAAATTGAACATTTTCTATTTGCAACCAAAAAACTGTGCCATTTGTTCATTGCAATCCATCAAAATACAGTGCGTGTGTGAGTGTAAACAGTTTAAAGTCGTGTGTTATGATTGTTCGACATTACATGTCGCGTGCTGGGAATGATAATAGAATAGAAAAACAGTGATTATATGTGTTAACATTAATGACTGATCTGTATAAACTGGGAATTCCATGAAAAACTATTGAATTTAACTTTCTGAGGAAGACTTCGAACTCGAAAATGGGTCTTTGGTTGGAACTTTATTGTATCTTGGCTTCACTGTTGTTTACTTTACACTTTACTAAAGGTAAGTCAAAGTAAAAGCGAATTTGTTTGTGTAATAAAATTAAATTTGATTTAGACAGATGCTGAAGATTTCTATCTTTACTATGTGGGTAAGGATATCATATATTACCTACCAAAAACATGTTCCGACCTACTGCTGTTTTTAACAAAAGTATATTAACATCTAGATAAGGTATATTAAACTATTATTTTTTTTATCCCCAATCGAGGTTGGTGGTAGGTCTCAGGAAGTTTCTGAAGAGTATCAAAGCTACAGTAAAAAGATATAATTTTATATTTATTTACCCATCATATAAATACAAAATATAAGTATTTATTAGCTGTATCCTGTTTTCAAAGAATATCGAAATTATCAAATACAATCATGTTATAAAAATGATATTTGTTTTGGTCACTGTTCACGTAAATATATATGATTGGGGATTCGGGATTCACTTTTTATGATTAGGACTTTAACCATCAATAGATCTCGTCAAAATAATGTTATTTTGAAGGATAAACTTTTTCTTCCAAAGACTTCCTTTCGGAGATATAAGCTCTTGAAAAAAAAAACATTTTTCTTTGGTTTTTATTTATTTTTTCTTAAATTATGAAAGCCATTTGTTTTATATTTAGTATGAAGTGTACGAATAAAAAGCTCTATCGATTTTACAAAATATTGCGAAAATAGATCAATCATAGGCGTCCGTAAGGGGCTCTCATAACCCTTATTTTTAATATAATTTCTTTCAAAATTAATATATTTTTCCTCATCTCGGTTTATTCTACAGCAAAAGGGCCTCTTACTATTTTTAAATGAAATGCTTATGGATTCATTACAATCATGTCAAAGTTTTTCAAAGTATCACAGAATAAAATAATTTCATATTGAGAAACAAACAGAAATAATAATTAACAATAGAGAATAAAAGAAAGTGTATCACAACAAAATGTTCCAAATGTTGTCCTCGAATCTTAGTGCATTTCTCACATCGCCTAATTAAGCTTAATCATAGTGGGGTTGTGTTTAAGAGTTTTACAATTATTTTAAATTCTTCTTAACATTTCAAGAGTACAGGCTGATAAACTATACACATTTTCTTTAATAAATCCCCAAACGAAATAATCCATGGGATTTAGATCCGGCGATCCTGGCGGCCAAGCAATGGGACCGGTACCAGGTTCTGCATGATTCATTTTCAAAATACGCCCAATCCAACGACGTGGATAGTGTTCCCCGAGCCACTGCCTAATTTGAAGACCATAATGAGCCGGAGTTCCATCCATCTGAATCCACATATTTCTCCTTTAAAGTAATGGTAAATCGTTTAATAAAGCATTTAAATCTTCTTTGTTTGAAAAACTTAACCATTTTACATGTAATGAATCCATTAGAAGCCATGTTTCTCAAAAGCCAAGCATTTCATTCAAAAATAGTAACAGACCTTTTTGCTGTAGAATAAACCGCAATGAAAAAAAAAATGTAATAATTTTGATTAATCAGAGCCCCGTACGGACGCTTATAATTGATCTATTTTCACAATAATTTGAAAAATCGATAGAGCTTTTCATTCGTACACTTTTTTAGTAAATACAAAACAAATGGCTTTCATGGTTTAAGAAAAAATAACTAAAAACAAAAAAAATGTGTTTTCAAGAGCTGACATTATTTTAACGAGATCTATCGATGGTCAAAGTCCTAATCATAAAAAGTGAATCACCCTGTATGTAAATATGTTTTTACATCGCGCAAATTTTTTTTTATATATACTAAATAATTAACAATTCACCAAACTGCTGTAAATTTCCTAGATTCAAAAAAATGACTAAGAAATTGGAGCCGGTAGAACTTCTAGTGTATCAAAATTTTTATTCAAAATACTCATCCAATTTTAATTAAATTCTACAATTTTGAGTTTAATTTTAAATATTTAAAGAGCCTGCTTGTTACTACAGTTGTGTTAGTAAAGTAGTAGTAGTAGTAGTAAGTTTATTATAGTTTATTGTTTATTGTTATAATTGATTTATATTCTCAATATTGGTAGTCTTTGACCAATAATTTGGCCAGGTTATTTGTAAACATAAAAATGAGCCACAGCTGTGACAATTTTGACAGTTATGGCAAAATTGCAACATTTGAGTGGCGAAGTAAATAACTGTACCTTAAAATTTATTTTCAAAAACTATCCGTCAAAATTGCGGTATATTTTTGTAGTGTTTATTTATTTATTTAAATTACAATGTACAGGTTAAAAATTCACAGCAGTTTCCCCAAATTTGTTAATAAGTGACGGAAAATAACATAATAAAAATAACGTAAAATTAAATACATAGTTGAATAAATAAATTTAAGTTTAGTCAAAAGAGATGTTACTCAAGTTATACTTGCCACGTATGCTCACCTTATCAAAGAAATTTTTGCACCATAGAGTGTCTTGTTGACATAAAAAATCAGTCGGGGTGTTTTTCTTTTTTTCTTCAGCAAAGACCAGGAAATAAGCACTTTATTCTCGCAATGTTTTTCTTTTGTACATAATACGAAATTGTTAGTAATCTAGGTACTTTATTTTTCATCGCTCAGCCTTGGGAACCCTAAATTACTTTGCCGGTGATTTTATTGAACAATCCTATAGCTCTGCTGAGATCTACTAGAAATCCTTTTGGTGCGTAAGGCTTTCTCAAATAGCTTTTAAAGATATCCGGTTTTTGCTATTTTTATATTGTCCTAAATAAAAAGCTTGTTTTCGGAAAATGAAAAAAGATACATTGCTCTCGTCAAAAGAAGCAAAAGAACAAGATTATTATTTTATCTAAATCGATTCTTCAAAGCACTCTAATTCTAATGTTTTAAAATAGACCTTGTATATACTATTTTCTAACTTCTAATAGATCTGAACCCCCTGTAAAAAACCGTAATATATATTTTCAAAAAATTGGTAGGTTGGTATAAAAAAGTCGACGAAAGATTATCAGTACCTACATATTTTGATAGGAAAGGAGCAAAAAGGGAAAGCAGATGGTTTCCTTTGTTTCCGACAAGAATAAATTAAGTTTTGCCGAAGTTTTATTCACTTTTTACTTCTACGCTCTTAATAAAACCATTTTATATCTGAAACAAGAACATTTGTGTAATGCACCCTATGTATCAAAAGAAGTTAAAAGTAAACAAAATAAAAAAATGTTTTTAATTACATCAAAGTTGTCTTAAAATGTATTGATTATGTTGTGAAACTGAAAATTATATTTGACTATTAATAAAAAATTTATAAAAGTTTGTAATTTTAAAACCAAAAAATTATCGGGGTTTGTTCCACTTAAAATCAAGCTTAAAACTTATTTAAAACGGACATTTAATAATAAAATAACATAAAACTGTTATCAATAAGGTAAAACATTTGTGCTTACCAAGATTTGATCCTTTTTGTTGTATACCTACAAGTTGTTACAAATTCACTCTCGCAAACGGTAAAAGATACGAAATAGCTTAAATGGGGGCAAAGTTGCATAATCAGGGAATCAACATTATGCCTCTAAAAAATCAAGGCTAAAATTATTAGTTTCCGAAATATTTGAAAGAAAACGAAATTTTGAAAATCCGTCTTTGTTCCATTTCAGCTTTGTTTGAGATGATATTGAAGTTGCCCAGAGAAAGTGTTCTTTTTTCAATATCACCTAAAATAAGGCTGAAATGAAACAAAAACGAATTTCCAAAATTTCGTTTTTTTTCAAATATTTCAAAAACCAACCATGCTGGTCTTGATTTTTGAGGCATAATGTTGGTTCCCTGATTACTCAACTTTGCCCCATTTAAGCTAGTTGGTATCACTTACCGTTTCTCTGTGGTGTTGACAAAAAAAAAATGAATTTTTCAAATAACTTTGAAACGCTTTGTTAGATTTTATAGGAATTTGGTCCAGTTCTATATAGATATTCTATCTTAAAGATGAAGTGTTTGAAAAAAATTTCCCTCTTGTAAAATTTTTATATTTGTGATTGTATTGACTTAATTAATTGCACTCATAAGAATTGATCAACATGACCACCGTTTTCTGTAATACATAAAAGGAATTCTGCACAAAAATTTGAAATGCATTTTTCTTAGTATTTCTTCATTCTGCAAATTGCGAATAGCGTCTTCAATCCTGTTCCACAGTTGACCCTCACTATAAATGTTCACAAAGTACATTTATTGTTTTAAATTTAAAAACAAAATCACAGGGATTTAAGACGGGCAAATGTAGTGGCCAGTGAATTGAAATATCGCGTCTTTTGCCCATCCATCTGCCTGGATATTGACCATTTAAATGTCCTCTTACATTGCGACTAAAGTGCGGTGGTGCTCCGTCATACATAAAATACATTTGATTACGAAGATTAACCGAATTATTAGACGATTTAGTAACCTAATAGTGTCTAGCAAAAAGTTACTAATAAAACCAATCCACACATTTATACCAAATTCACTCTGAAAATGTCTTTCCATAACGACGTTTGTTTTCCCACATTTCGCAAAACACGTGTTTGAAAAGAATGATCTATGTACATAGAATATTGAGACACCCAGTAGATACATCTCTATATGCATACTATGACTATTAAAAGCTTAGTATAGCCTTAATTGGTGCAAGTTACCCAGTTTTTTTTTAATGATTTGACTAATATTAAATTTCCAATCCCTTATACGCAGCTTTGCCGATAACTGGCATTGGAAAAAACGCTCATCTAANATTTTAAAACCAAAAAATTATCGGGGTTTGTTTCGCTTAAAACCAAGCTTAAAACTTATTTAAAACGGACATTTAATAATAAAATAACATAAAACTGGCATCAATAAGACACAAAATATTGTGCATACCAAGATTGAACCATTTTTGTTATTACAAGCTGTTACAAATTCGCTTCTCACTACAGAGATCTCGAAAACAGTAAGAGATACGAAATAATTTAAATGGGGGCAAAGTTGCATAATCAGGGGACCAACATTACGCCTCTAAAAAATCAAGGCTATAATTTATTAGTTTTCTAAATATTTGAAAAAAAAAACGAAATTTTGAAAGTCCGTTTTTGTTTCATTTCAGCCTTGTTTGAGATGATATTGAAGTTGCCCAGAGAAAGTGTTCTTTTTTCAATATCGCCTCAAACAAGGCTGAAATGAAACAAAAATGGGTTTCCAAAATTTCGTTTTTTTTTCAAATATTTCAAAAACCAATCATGCTGGCCTTGATTTTTTAGAGGCATAATGTTGGTTCCTTGATTACTCAACTTTGTCCCATTTAAGCTAGTTCGTATCTCTTACCGTTTCCGAGATTCCTTTGGTGAGAAGTGAATTTGTAGCAGCCTATATACAGGGTGTCCCAATATTCCGTGTACATGGAGCTACCATGGTTTCAAAATAAGTAGTTAACTTATGTGAATTCTAAACTGCGTCGTTTTACTGCTTTTTGATAAAAAAAAAATAAATTTTTCAAATAACTTTGAAAAGCATTGTTAGATTTTATAGGAATTTGGTCCAGTTATATACAGGGTGTTCCGTTTAAAACTCCCCAGCTGGATATCTCGAAAACGGAAAAAGATAAATGATTTCTGAAAAATCCACTGTATAGTTTCAATAAATGGCTTTATTTGTGAGTACAAATCCCGTTCCTCTCAGTGCAGGTATAGATGTCGCTGCAATCCGAAAACATATTTTGTTGACAGCAGTTTTGAATAGTAGCGCATATGAAAGATCTCTAAATTATAAGCAACTTTTGTGATATAAACAATTTTCGAAAAGCCACTAGTTTCCGAGATACTTTGATTTGAGGTAATTTTTTTTCCAGGAGGAAGATTTTTTAAAGTTTTCAGGCATAACTACTGCAGATTTTCGTCGTATTAGATTGCTTTGAATAAAACAGTGATCAATTAATTTTATTTAACTAATAGATATCACAGGAAATTACTTAATTTAATCTTATTTACGCAAATCGTAGTCTTTTCGATCAAGATAAAGTAATATTTATTTAACAAAAACTGATGCAAAATTAACAAAAATTACAAATAAACGATACTAAATTAACATAATAAACGAGTCACAATAAGTATTCAAAATTGCCGCCATTCTCATGGATGCATAATTCATATCTTTTTCTAAGTTCGGTCTCAGTTGCCCCTTAATAAAACATTTCGAGGAATAGATGCACAGCTCGCATAAATTTTATTGCACAAGTCAGTCAAGTCTTCAATTTCTGTTTGGTAAATTAGGTTCTTTAGGTAACCCCACAAGAAAAAATCGAGTGGGGTTAAATCAGGGGTGCGGGCAGGCCACCTTATTGGACCATTGGTGCCTATCCATCGTCCCTGAAAATATTCATGAAGAAAATTTTGCACCCTCCTTTCGTTATGAGCTGGTGCTCCGTCTTGTTGGAACCAGATATTTTGTCTCATAACTAAAGGAACTTCTTCCAAAAGAACATTTAGTTGGGTTTGAAGGAATTGTAAATAATTGCGACCGTTCAAATTTTTCTCATATAAATAGGGTCCAATTAATATGCCATTAATAATGCCACACCGTACATTTATAGAAAATGTGGTTTGGAAATGTCTGTCTTTGGACCATCTAGGGTTAGTGTCATGCCAGAAATGGCTATTCTGTCTATTCAAAATCCCATTTTTTGTAAATCGGCTCTCGTCAGTCCATATATAATGTTATTTAAAAACTGGTCGTTTTCTTGAGCCTTTATTTCCATTTCTGCAATAAAATTTAGCATATCACCTGGACGTAAATTATGTAAAATATGCACTTTGTAAGGATGATACGTATATCGCTTCAAGATATTATGAACCGATGTTCCGAAAATCCCCGTTTCTTGTTGTATAGCTCGCACCGAGGTATGTGGATTAGTTTCAACCTTACCTAATACCACGGCAGTGTTTCTATCATTTGTAACAGTGTTTCTACGGTGCTTCTTTTTGTTAAAAGAACCACAATGAAGCAAATTCGTCGATAAAGATAAAAAGGTTTTATGATCGAGATGTCGACGGTTTGGGTAACGTACCTGATAAAGTCTTTCTGCTTCTCTGGAATTTCTACGGCATTCACCGAATATTAAAATTACGTCGAGCTTTTCTTCATTCGTGTACTGGACCATACTGAATAAATGTCACATGTGTCAAAGTTGAAGGTGTAGACTTGTAGTTATGATAATAGTAATATGTAATCAACTTTGACACTTCAAGAAAACAAAAGAAGGTTCAAGAAAACGACCAGTTTTTAAATAACATTATATGGACTGACAATGGATATTATTTGTAATTTTTGATAATTTTGCATCAGTTTTTGTTAAATAAATATTACTTTATCCTGATCGAAAAGACTATGATTTGCGTAAACAGGAAATGAAGTAATTTCCTGTGATATCTATTAGTTAAATAAAATCACTGATTTATTCAAACCAATCTAATACGACGAAAATCTGCAGTAGTTATGCCTGAAAACTTAACTTTAAGAAATCTTCCTCCTGGAAAAATAATTACCTCAAATCCAAGTATCTCGGAAACTAGTGGCTTTTCGAAAATTTTTTTTATCCCAAAAGTTGCTTATAAGTTAGAGATCTTTCATGCGCGCTGCTGTTCAAAACTGCTGTCAACAAAATATGTTTTCGGATTGCAGCGACATCTATACCTGCACTGAGAGGAACAGGATTTGTACTCACAAGTCCATCCATTTATTGAAACTATACAGTGGATTTTTCAGAAATCATTTATCTTTTTCCGTTTTCGAGATATCCAGCTGGGGAGTTTTAAACGGGACACCCTGTATAGATATTTTGTCTTAAAGATGAAGTGTTTGTAAAAAATTTCCCTCTTGTAAAATTTTTATATTTGCGATTGTATTGACTTAATTAATTGCTCTCATAAGAATTGATCAATATGACCACGGTTTTCTGTAATACATAAAAGGAATTCTGCACAAAAATTTGAAATGCATTTTTCTCAGTATTTCTTCATTCTGCAAATTGTGAACTGTTTCACAGTTGACCCTCACTATAAATGTTCACAAAGTACATTTATTGTTTTAAATCTCTTCAAAAAAAAATCACAGGGTTTTAAGTCGGGTGAATGTGGTGGCCAGTGAATTGGAACATCATGTCTTTTGCCCATCCATCTGCCTGGATATTGATTATTTAAATGTTCTCTTACATTGCGACTAAAGTGCGGTGGTGATCCATCATTCACAACATACGTAGGATTACGAGGATTAATTGGATTATTAGACGATTTAGTAATCTAATAGTGTCAAGCAAAAAGTTACTAATAAAACACACCCACACATTTATACCAAATTCACACTATTCCATAACGACATTTGTTTTCCCTCATTTTGTTAAACACGATTCGTGTGTGAAAAGAATGATCTATGTTGATAGAATATTGGAACACCCAGTACATCTCTATATGCATACTATGACTATTAAAAGCTTAGTACAGCCTTAATTGGTGCAAGTTACCCAGTTTTTTTTAAATGATTTGACTAATATTAAATTTCCAATCCCTTATACGCAGCTTTGCCGATAACTGGCAGTGGAAAAAACGCATCTAAATTTAAGGTTTCCCGTATTGAGTTGCTTGCTCTAATTTAATTTTTACCAGGGCCGTCTACGCATACCGCGTTGATCTGATTTAAATTCAATTCGGTATTTAATCGCCCTCTGAACGGTTGATTTCGAGTAAGTCGAATTGTGGTAGGATAATGAAGACGACAGCGTCTAATCTGTCTGTGAGAGAAAAAAAAACGTTAAAAAACAAATCACATCAGCTTAAACGAATGTAATTTGAACACGCAGACTGCGGGCACCTTGATCGATTTAGTAAAAATTTTGTTTTTAATGCTGCTTTGTTCTGTAGGTGAATTAGGTGTAGGTGATTAGTTTTTTTACTTGAAAATTCAAGGAAACACAAAATAATATTAGAGTTGCGTATAAAAATTAGATAGTGGTTCTGTCATGGAACATTTTTAATTATGCTTGTTTTTGAACAAATTTCTTGTAGTAATTTAGTCAGGCAAAAGTAATGTATATTCGAGTATATTTTGATTAGGTACGTGTTAAGAAAATATATCTTTCGTATTATATCCAATTCAAAATAGGTATATTTAATCAAAATTGAATTAATTAAATTTTTCGAAATATTCTCAAAACGCATCGATAACATATAACATATAAGTTCCTATATTTTCCTCAAATCAGGGCATCCCATTTTCGGTAGTGCCAGTTCCAAAATAAACAGGACTTTTCAAAAATAAATATTTCTAGTGGAGCCATCTACTGGCAATTACATGCGTAGAAAAGGTAGATCCTTCACTGGTGTACTGTCAAAATTTCATAACATTTGGAAGAATAGAAGTAGAGTTATTGCGTCTGAAGTGACAAAAATGAGCATCGGACTAAGAGCAAATACTAAGTTTTGTATTAATCTCGGTAAAACTTTTACCAAAATGTTTGAATTGATGAACCAAGTTTATGGAGATGATTGTTTATCCCGTGGCAGAGTTCATGAGTGGTATATGCGGTTTAAAAAAGATCATGATGACATAAATAATGAGCAATATGTTTGCCAACCGAAATCCGTGATCACTACAGATTCTATCAGAACTGTAAGTGAATTCATCAAAGG
This sequence comes from Anoplophora glabripennis, assembly GCF_000390285.2. NCBI lineage: Eukaryota > Metazoa > Arthropoda > Insecta > Coleoptera > Cerambycidae > Anoplophora > Anoplophora glabripennis. Next base: position 157,798 of record NW_019416887.1, read on the forward strand.
TCAGCCAAAATCTTCATTGATAAATTCATGGAATTGGAATTGAGCATCTGATAAATATCAATTTTGGCCGAACATTTTAGCTATCGAAAAGTGTGTGCACGGTTTGTTCCACACAAGTTGACTGACGACCAAAAATTGCCGTATATCAGTCGATATCTACCGTTTCTTGAGAAAATCGAATTTTATTAACAACATACATTTATTTTATCAAAAATGTGATATTAACATTTTTGTAAAAATCTTAGTTTCTATAGAATTAAAAAAGAGAGAGAACTGTTAAGTAAGATGTTCAATATGTGCACCAAATGCATTCTCATCATGACATGACATTTAATAATTTTTCCCTACTATTTATAGGAGTTTGATAAACAAGACATTTAAGATAACCCCAAAGAAAAAAATCGAGATCGGATTAAGATTGGGAGACCGAGGTGGCCACGGAAAAGGACTGTCTCGATCGGGAAATGTAGTATTTAAATAAGCTCTTACTGCCTTGCTAAAATGAGGTAGTGCACCATCAGGCATAAACCACATGTTATTTCAAATATTTAAAGGGACGTCTTCCAATAACGGGTTAAGGTGTTTTTGTAGTAAATATAGGTATTTATCCATTTAAAGTGTCATCAATGATATGTGGTCTCACTAAGTAGTTTCCAATTATTCCCATCCATACATTAATGAAAAATTTTTGTTGGTGTTTTGTCTAAATTATAGCATGGGGATTTTCGGCACTTCAAATATGGAAAGCGGTTAGCGTAAATCCGAGCAGCTTCAGAAGGTGCAAATTCTTCAAAGCTAAATCTCCATGATATTGAATCAACAAATATCTAACTGCTAATTATACTTGTTGGCAGTGATTTCAATTTCCAAAGAAACCAAAAGTTTTACAAAAATATTAATATCACATTTGATAGAATACATGTATGTTATTAATAAAATTCGATTTTGTCAAAAATGGTACCAGATATCGACTGATATAGAGTATATCTTTTTTAAGCAAAGTGAGAGAGGAATTGAACTGTGAAAGAAAAATGCCAAATTTGGCAACGCTGTCAAAGATGTACAAATTTAAATGGATAATTTCGTCTGCTCTTGCATAATCCAGACATATTGAATATCAGTTTAAACTTGGAAATACACATTACTATGAGTTACTTTAATTGCCTAAATTTCATTGTTGTCATGGTGACGATTTAGAAGCTGTAATTGGTATTCGTTTGTTAAACTTCTTTCTTTGAAGGCGAAAAAAATTATATGAAGTACTACATCTATTTTGACATCCCCTGTATACCCCTTCATTTTTGACATGACATTTCCGGACACTCTGTATACATAAATGTGAGAAATGCATAGAATATGTGCCATGAAGTATGCAAGATGTAGTAATCACGCTTAAGCCTTTCGATTTCTGGGATTAGTTAGATAGATTAGGTATTTAGTATTTCTTCATAAAAAAATTGGTCTTTTATTAAATTTCAATACCACATCGAATTTAGTTAAATTATCTCAAGCGGTTTAGAAATTAAAAATTAAAACAATTTTTTTAATTTTTGACTAGCTGTAACTGGACAATAGCTGCTCTAAGACCCCACTTACATAACAAAAACCCTTATTTTTGGACACAGGATTATGCCCCTGGATTTTTTACCTCTACTTGGCATCCCGCAAACCAATTTTTATATATTTAGATTTTGAATTTCAGCTTGAGGATTTTTCATAAAAATCGTATAAACGTATGTAATGTTTAATTCTGGATAAAAAAATGGCTTCAAAGAACCTACTGTAACTTATTTAGTCAGTTTAAACTTATTTGCATAACGTCTCCTTTCACATCGTTAGTATTAGAACAATGCTTCTAGCTTTAACTAAGTTGTTGCAAAGTTCCAAAATCTCTTGAGGTATTTTAAATATTCATACAAAGTCTAACTGTAGGACATACCTAGCTGAAGTTGTGTAGAGGGTCTAGAGAATTACTGATCACTTGTAACACTGTAGGTGCTAAAAACACACAAACGCAAAATAATCGAAATTATTAAAATTTACTTTTCTATCTGGAATTAAAACAAGTGATTATATTTGTCATTCCCTCGGAATTAGCCGCCTTAGGCGGTTTCCTTGTTTGCTTTTATTTGGTTCTGCTCCTATTGCCCTGTTCTGTTGGTAATGATAAAAATACTCCTTTAGGCGGTTACCACATAGCACACTAGCAACGATTAAAAGGGGGCTTCAACGCTGACAAAAATTGTAATCGCCTTCACATATTGTTCAAGTGAGAACTTAAATTAAAACAAACTTCAGGCTTACACGTTATACAGTGTCAATACCAAAAATTTTACGGCATATTGAATAATGTTTTATTTATTTATTTATTTATTTATTTATTTATTTACACAGCCACAAAAAAAAGTTGTCTGTACTTTTCATGCGACATTGTTATCCATAGTATTTTTGCCTCCTAATCACGAATCCGATGTTCATTTATGTGGTGAAGACTCCGCCGAATATGAATCCGAGGAGGTCAGAATTGATGGTTGTCTTTCTAACCTCAAAAAAACTGGTTAATGTCAGATATCACGAATTTTCAAAAAATAACAGATTCGCGTTAAAATTGGTATACGGGGGTTTTCGGGGTCGCTGATCACGGATCTGAGGTCAATTTTGCAAAATTCAAAATGGCGGATCCAAGATGACCGACGAAATTTTCAAAATATAACATATTCGCGCCAAATTTGGTATATTTGGGGTTTTCGGGGTCAATGATCACGAATCCGAGATCAGATTTACAAAATTCAAGATAGCGGATCCAAGATGGCCGACCACATTTTCAAAAAATAACACATTCGCGTCAATTTTGCAAAATTCAAGATGGCGGGGTCTTAACCATATAAATGAACATTTGAATATAGAAAAAAAAATTTTTGTATTTTTCGTAGCACTCCTAAATTTTTGCTATTTTTGACCTGTTTTTTGAGGTTCGGAAATTCCTTTGACGTGATAGTTCAATTCTGATACCGGATTCGTAATCAATAGGCAAAAATACTACGGATAATATGTGTCGCATGAAAGTACAGACAACATTTTTTTTGTGTGGCTGTGTAATTTAACTCTAATCGGTCACACTTCACTAGAATACAATAATGGTCACACAGGGTGAAATTGACCCCAGCTACGAGAAAGTGTTATCCTACCTCAGCGATGAGTTCTAAAAATCTGAAAAAATATCTAGGTATTGTTTAAGGATCGTGGCAAAAGGCCGAGTTCTCCTAACCAAAACTAATTGACTAAATATTGCAAAACTTCTGTAAAGTTAAGGTAACGAAAAAATCGTGTTTTTTCACGGAAAAAAACTGTTTTTTAATTCAGAATTGATTTCAAGCAAAAAAATTTAGAATCTATTCCTGAAATATGATATTTTAATAAAAAAATATTTTAATAATGTCCTTTCAAAAAAGTCCATTTATTTAGCGCCAAAAAAGTTTTTATTTCGCATGAAGAATTAAAATGAATGGAGCAATAATTACTGTAACACAAAAATATAAATATTTTTTATTGTAATCATTCAATATAAAAATATAAAAAATTTTGGGGGTGAAATTCAGCCCAAGTGACCTATTAGGATTAAATGAACCGTTTATTTGAGAAAGGTACTGAGGCCTCAGTCGTTGTCTCACCACTAAAGATGCCGACAGTGAAGAACAACCAGCTTTAGAGCAACAAGGGCAGGTCAAAGCTTCCTACACTGATAAAAATTTTATCTAAAACATATTGTTTATTTTCACGCTACAGTATGTAACGTAAAATTACATCATACAAGTAAAGTTACATTGTAATTTTACTAAGAAACAAGAAAACTACATGGTATTTAAAAAAATCATTTATTATTTTGTAAAATTTTGGAAAGAATATATTTTTTAAATACTTAAATATTTTTCCAATATAGGTTACGGCGTACCTACGTGAAAGGAAATTAACATTATAAACTAAGAAGATATATTAACTCAGGAAATGACATATTCTCTAGACTAAAATTTAATTTTCTGAATAAGATAATACAGAATATTATTTAAACCAATTTATTAATCAGCTTTCTTAAAATAACAGTATAATGAAAAACTTGGTACAGCACGTTTCAATTACCGAAGTCAGTAAAAATTAAAAAAATATATAAAGCAATCTCTGCAAGTTACAAGTTAACATTCGTGAAAGGCCTTTTCTTTACTTTGACCTTGAAACGATCTTGACTTGACCTAAATGTGACCTTGTAGGGCTAAGCTATCCTCAAATTCAGCCCCCCCCCCAAAAAAATATATACGCACTGGTTGAAATTCAGTACAAATCTTTTCTTGAAATGACCTTGAATTGACTTGAAGGTGACCTTTAGGGTTACGCTATCTCCAAATTCAGATTCTGCGAGCTCAAAAACCTATACACTTACAGGTCAAAATTCAATACAAGTATTTTCTTCAGTTTCACCTTGAAACGACCTTTACCTGACCTCCAGGTGACCACAGATAGCTAAGCTATCCAAGAATTCAGGTTCAGCGATTCCAAAAGCATTGTACCTACTGGTCAAAATTCATTACATGCCTCAGTTTTTGAATCCATCAACTTGAAACTTCGTGAAGCTTACTCAGTCCTACAGCCAAAATCACACACTTCCCCCATCTGTTTCTCTGAAACTATCCATAGGATCACTTTGGGCCCGTGACAACTTTTCATCAGAATGTCGAGAACTATAACACTTCACAATTCCAGCCAAATCTAGCGGGACCCAATTTCCATTCATTTTGTGCGGGGTCCTTTCCACATTTTTTATTAGAGGAGTTACGTAAAATTTATTTTTTATTTATCCCCATACTAAAATACAAACAAAAATAAAAATAGTACGAAGGGTTACTAATGATTATAGATTCGTACCCGAGTATTGAGATTTTCCATTTCCATTCTCTAAAATGTATTAGGTATGAATCAGAATAAAAATAGTACCAATAGGTATTGACAATAAAGTATTCACACTTTTTTAAACCCTCAAGTGTATGAAGCACACAAAAAATCGTACAACAAAAATTAATATTTTTATTAATTCCATTTTAAAATGTTTTAGTGGTTTTAACAATCAACTGTTTACATCCAGTGTTTGAGGGAAAGACGGCAAAAAGTTAACAAACCAGTTCACTATTAAGAATCCGTGAAAATTTTCATTATCATTAAGTTAAACGCTACAATAAAATTTTTATTTGTTTGACAGGTGTTTGAGGTACAGACGAAAATAAAATTAATGAAATAAATCCTTGCAGCAAAAGGATGATTCAAGAGTTGTTTTTATGAAAATAGTTCTGCCTGACCAAAAAATCTCACACTGAAAAAAAACAGACAAATATAAAAAACACATCACTGTATTGCGCATTTTAAAAAGTTATTGACGTTTCGAAAATCTGTTCGTCTTCTAAATTTTTTTTGACTTTTCATTTTAGTTACTTTGGCAGTTCAATTTTTTTTGCTTTTGTCTGTTTCTCTAGCTAGAGATATCGTATGATGTTTATTCTATTATTACCCACTTACTTCATCTTTTAGAATCTGTAGTCGGCAAAGATCCAAGTTAGTTTCTAAATAAATTCTGTTTTTTCAAATTAATCTTTTGTGGGAACAAGTAAAAGCAAACGAATTTTAATTGTCAAAGTAACTAAAACAGAAAGTCAAAAGTCTGAACTTTTGAAGACGAAAACACAGAATTTCGAAACGTCAACAACAACTTTAAAGTGCGCGATACAAAGTGATGTGTTTTTTTGTACTATATTTTGTATTGGTCTGCTTTTTTCAGTGTGAGATTTTTTGGTTAGGAAAAATTATTTTCATAAAAATAATCCTGGACTGATCCTTTTGATGCAAGGGTTAATTTGCCTAATTTTGTATTTTTTTTCACACAAATAAATAACTTCAGACTGCTTAGTACTCTCAAAATCCGTAACGTGATTAGAACCTCTGGCCTTGGCAAGCACTGAACTAATTTTCAAATTCCTATGATTATTTAAAAGGATTCTTTATTTGTGTCGAGAAATTATTATGACACTGAAACAAAATGGAAATACACCTTGAAAAACAATTCATATGCGAAGCCGAGGGTTACCTGGCACTAAAACGCCAGTACAACCGATATATAGAAATAATGCATAACAAGCAGATAGCTCAGCTATCGAACAAACTGCCTATTTACATATCCCTTCATTTCAGCTTAGCTGTGAGGGATCCGTCTGCGTTCAAATATGCCGCAGCATTAGTCTTTTTATTATTGAAAACTATTTAAACGTTTGCTGGTTTATGTAAATCAAGTGTTGTTCCTGTGTACATCGATCTGAATACAAATGACTGGGTAGATACTAGTCTGGACCAGACCAATATTCTCTCGTTACTTTTATTAGCTGGTTTGTGCTTGCAGTTTCGTGAGGATATTTCAGCGGTGCTAGATGTTTGGTTTTTACAATTTTACTGCACCCTTGGAGATTTATGGGGATATCCAGGATACAAGCCGCAGCCATTTATGGAGGACGTTTCATTAAGGACCAAATTAAGGGTTGGTTAAACTAATACACTAAAAATTTGATGTAAAATTGAACACTAGATCATTGGTTTTTTTAAACTACTGTAGGTAACATAAAATTACATTATACAAGTTAAGCATTTTACACTTTTTGTGTAATTCACCCAAAAAAAGGTATTTAAAAAATAATTTAGGCATTTTTATTTTGTAAGATTTTGAAGAAAAATATCAGTTTTACCTATAAATAAAAACATATTCTTCATATATTTCCTGGGAAAAGTTTTACTGCGGTTTTCAATTATATGAAGTCTTTTTCTTGATGAAAATTTTGTTCTAGTTCTCGCGTCCAGGTGCATTTTGAAGCGTAATCTGAATTATTTCGAGAGCAATGGCCACTTCTTGAGAACATTAAACTGGAAACAAAATGTAGTGTAAGTAAAACAATAAGTAAAATAGGTCTTAAATAGTAAAGGTTAAACAAAGTTCAGTATGGTTATTAGTGATGTTTCTCTTAAATAACTTGAAGATGTACCAAGATATTTATATAATCTTTAAGTTATATTATTTACTTACCTCAGTATTTATTTATAACATTATATTTAAGTAGTTAAAATGCTGCTATATTATTTCACTGCAAATGAATCTAAACATGCCTACTGAACAACTAACACAATTCTATACACATGCGCAATAACATCACACCGTATGATCATCTGATTGATCTGATTGATTGAGCCAAATCAGGTTATGTAAATTCACACTTACAGTATGCAAAAAATAATTTATTTTAAATTAAACACCTTACATATTTTTGCAATTGACATTCTGCATGTGTAAACTGTTTTTTCATTTGGTTGCGTTGCCAAATTACTTTGAAAAATTCGGCCTATTAAAATTTGTACTAATTTTCAAATGGTAATGGTTAAAGTTAAATGTTTGATAGTTTCAAAGCAACACCCGAGAGATTTCCCACATTTTCCCGGACACCCTGTAAATATTTTGTTTTCATAATTTATGCAATCAAGATTGCCATGGAACCTGTGCGTGGGTATGTTTTCTGCTGTTAAATGAACTATACAAATCTCTAAATTTTCTATGAAGACAGGTACCTATATCTTACTAAAAGATGTTCTATAATGCTTTCATCCTTTTTTGGACAAAGGGCAAATAACTCATATTAGATCGTTCTTTGTTTATTTTATCTCTTAGAATCCCTCATAGAAAGAACTACATGAAGGTATTATAAAAATATACAGGGTTTAATTAAAATGAAAAACGATTTTGGTCCGGAAATGATGAGCAAAAAATTCAGGGGATAATTCTAGACCGAAAATAAATCCCACCTCTTTCTATAACATATTTTCCAAAACTAACTATTAACGGAGTTACAGGGTGTTAAAGTTAAATTTTATTTGCAGTTTTTTTGCAATACCTTTTGCCACACATATAATATTTTGACGAAATTTTGTAGAGGGCGCCATATACGAGCCTTTATTTTGATTTGAATGGTTCCAACTTTTTTGTGCTACACTTTATGCGAATTTTGACTGAATATTTTTGTTTTCTTAACCTTTTGACATAAAAAGATATACTTTATTTGTTTCGATAGATCTAACCGTTTTCGAGAAAAACGCTAAAATAACATTGCTTGCATGTGATGAATACGAAATCATTTTAATTTATTTTCTACATTAAACGTAGCATCCTTTGGAAACAAGCGCTTAGTTGCCTTGGAAACAAGTGTGTGGAGAATTAGTTTTGACAGATAAGTAATTTTTGTGAAAATTTGTTGTTACGCTGATGGTGGTTAATGATAAATAATAAAAAAATAACGTCCTCAACAAATAAAGAATGGTTTACTAATAAAATCGTAAGGTTAAAATACATAAGTTACTAGAACAATACAAATACAAATTAAACATTCAAATCAAAGGTTCAAAGTGACGTCCTTCCTCTTCAATGCATAAATTAATTCTTCTTAAAAAATTCCGACGAACTCTATGAAATATTCCTTCCTTTTGCTTAATTACCTCACAATTAGCAACAATTCTTTCTCTCAGTTCATCGACGTTATTCACAGGTGTCCTGTATACAAGCGTCTTCAGATAGCCCCAAAAAAAGAAATCGATTGGGGTTAAGTCAGGGGATTTAGGGGCCCACTGTACAAAACCACCGCGTCCTATCCACCTTTCAGGAAAAGTTTCTCTGGCCGCTAAACTAAAATGCGGTGGCGCGCCATCTTGAAGCAGCCACATTGCATTTCTTAATCGGAGTGGTACATCTTCCAATAGAATATGTAAGTGGTTTCTTAAAAAATCCAAGTAAACTTCACCATTGAGTCTTTGCGGAAAGAAATGTAGCCCAATTAAGTAGTCCCCTACAATACCGGCCCACACGTTGACGGAAAACTTATTTTGATAACCACGCTCTATTGATAAATTAGGATTCTCATCAGACCAAAAATGCTCATTGTGGAGGTTTATTAAGCCATCATGGCCAAATCCAGCTTCGTCCGTGAAAAGGATATTACGAACAAAATTTTGGTCACCATTATGAAGTATTCTAATTGTATTGCAGAAATTCACACGAGCAGCAGGATCTACGGCAGATAAGGCTTGCACCTTTTGGTAGTGGTACGGATGAAGGTTTTGTTCGCGTATTGTTTCATGTACGGAATAGCAATTTTTCTTATACTTACATTGGGATTCAAAATACGAGCTTCTGCTGTTCTAGTATTCCGTTGTCGACCTACATCAAAAATTCTAGTTTTGAATGATCCAAATTCTCCCAGTCTTCGATGAATAGTACTGAACATTCGCGAGGTAGGTTTCTATTTGGAAATGCTTCGCGATACAAACGTCGTGCTGCAAGAGCATTGCCAGCAGCTAAACCGTAAAAATAATGCATGTCCCGCAACTCCACGTTAGAGTAATTGTTGTTCATTTTTATTATTATTTTTTTGATAGCAATTACTTACTACAAAAGAACTTGTACAAAATTACTATCTGTCAAAACTAATTCTCCACAAACTTGTTTCCAAGGCAACTAAGCGCTTGTTTCCAAAGCATGCTATGTTTAATGTAGAAAATAAATTAAAATGATTTCGTATTCATCACATGCAAGCAATGTTATTTTAGCGTTTTTCTCGAAAACGGTTAGATTTATCGAAACAAATAAAGTATACTTTTTTTATGTCAAAAGGTTAGGATAACAAAAATATTCAGTCAAATTTCACATAAAGTGTAGCACAAAAAAGTTGGAACGATTCAAATCAAAATAAAGGCTCGTATGTGGCGCCCTCTACAAAATGCAAAACTACGGTGGGCAAATTTATAATCCTCATCCCGAAAAAAAACCCATATACGAAATTTCGTCAAAATATTATGAGTGTGGCAAAAGGTATTGCAAAAAAACTGCAAATAAAATTTAACTTTAACACCCTGTAACTCCGTTAATAATCAGTTTTGGAAAAAATGTTATAGAAAGAGGTAGGATTTATTTTCAGTCTAGAATTATCCCCTGAATTTTTTGCTCATCATTTTCGGACACTGTATATTTCGTTGAGCTCACAAAAAAATTTCCTTTGCTGATTTTTTCTAGATGGAAATTTAAAAATATAGAGGATATAGAATGTTCTGTGAATATAATATTTTTCAACATAATTTTGTTGTAGTTTCATACAATTTTCAATGTTTTGCATGAACAAAAAAAGAAAAATTGTAGGTACAGTGAAAAGGAGCACAATTTGACTAAATCGGTCTGTTTCATCCTATCTTTAATCGAGCACCCTGTAGTTATTCCGAGCAAACTTCAACGACAGAATTTTCCGTAATTACGTAGGTAACATTTCTACATTATGAGATACTTTTATCTCTCGTTCTACTGCTTCCTCCATAGTAGGCTGGTACTAAGGATGTAATGTGCATAATTGTCGTTACATTACGTTTCTTAAGTGGACACTTTGGTTGAAATATTAATATTAATATTATCGTTCAGATTTTGTTTATTTCAGGAGAATAGCGTTTTAAATTGTTTTTGTGAACGTTCTGCAATTACCATGGACAATTTTACATCTATTCGAACTTGTACAACATACAGGGTATCCAGTAAATAATGGTACAACTTCAAGGATCGCATCCTCAGGTAAAAATAAATCGACTTACAAGTACAGTAGCAGAATTTTGCTTCTTTAAAATGTTTCTGGCTTTCAAACAAATGTTTCTTTGTTTACTTTTTTGAAGTTAATCCATAATTACTGAAAAAAGCATATTTTGATTTTTCACTTCAGTCGTCAGTTACGGGTAGCCGAGCATTACCCCCAAATGCTAGTCTAAAAAATTTTACTCTTTTGCTAAATTTGTAAGTAAATTAAATATTGTTTTCAAGTTAGACTAACTTAACAGTATCGAAGTCAACACCAAATGAGATATAGCACCACGAATATAGCTTTTTCAGTAATATTTCTGCTATTAGTAACTTCAAAGTCATTAAAAAAGAAATCTGATGGTTTCATACTTTGTTTCAAAGAAAACTGTTAGGGATGATTTGAGATTGAGTCAAATTTTCTCTATTTTTGCCATGTCTTTTTTCATCAATTCAGGTAAAACTGTACTGCATATAGGGGATAAAAGAAAAACAGAAGAACCGTAAAAGAAACCATTAAACAAAGAGCCGTTAGTCATTATGAAAATGGGGTGTTAATTGATTAAGATAAAGAATATGTCGAATTCAGTAAAAAAGTTTCATTAGGTACCAAAAAAAAAAATTAATAGCTACGTGTCCTGACACCCATTTCAGTGTCACCTCATTGTGGCTATTCAGAGTAAGAAAGAAGAAGTTGTATGCAGTGTCAGAACAATTTTAAGACGATCTTATATTTTGCCGGAGCCTTTATTGTTGCTTTTCTATCAAAGAAGATAATGACATGTTTATTTTTATATCCACTGATGATATTTTTTCATAGACAAAGCTCAACTTTATTTTAAAATATAGCTAGTTGATCATTATAGTGTAGGACTTCTAAACAAATATCCTTACTCTAATTCTAGTGCTAGTTTGAATCCTTCAGCGTACCAAATTAGTGTTCCAGGCGGAAAGGCCATTTCTATTTTACTATCCCAGTTTAGTAAAGGGGTTTAGAGGCGGAATATTTAAAATAAAATGCAATTGAAATCACTTCAACTGCAACCATTTCTAGTACTCGTAATGCAAAGACCATGAAGTCTTTTGAGTTTGGTATCTCCAATTATGCTATTTTTTAAATTTGTTCGACCATAATATATAACCATGCGTCTCATCATTTGGTTAATATACTATCTCCAGAATACCCTAACAATGATACAGCCAAATCTTCACCTGGTGACAGTTATTCAAACTGGACACTGTTGGCTAAGGAAGCACCTTTACAATATGAGGAAGTGTGAAACACCTATTTGTAGGGGCTGGGAACAGGAAGACGAGACAGTGTACATGTGGTAGGCGAATGCACTGCCGTCTCGTCAACGAGAGAATCCGTGTTGGTCTATGGCCTATTTTAGAGAGATCCCCCTGAGCAACGTCATCATCTTTTTCTCTGTAATAGGTTGGTTAGCGGCTCAGGTGGACTGATTTTCTAAGGGGCCCAATGGGGCCTAAGTACTTTTTAAGCTACCCTCCCTAAAATTCCAGATCCAAATCCAGAACTTAACAGTATCGAAAAGTTAACACCAAATGAGATATAGCACATCAAATATAGCTTTTGCAGTAATATTTCTGCAATTGATAGCTCATTGATAGTAATTAAAAAAGAAATCTGATGGTTTCATACTTTGTTTCAAAGAAAACTGTTAGGGATGATTTGAGATTGAGTCAAATTTTCTCTATTTTTGCCATGTCTTTTTTCATCAATTCAGGTAAAACTGTACTGCATATAAGGAATAAAAGGAAAACAGAAGAACCGTAGAAGAAACCATTAAACAAAGAGGCTTTAGTCATTATGAAAATGGGGTGTTAAAAGATTAAGGTAAAGAGTATGTCGAATCCAGTAAAAAAAGTTTCATTGGGTACCAATAAAAATGAATAGCTCCATGTCCTGATACCCATTTCAGTGACACCTGGGACCTTATTCTTGAATTATAGGGAGTAGAAGGAATGAGAGAGAGAGAGGAGGCGTGTCTCTACTAAAACTTATTAATCGGTATTTTTGAATGGTATTCTATTGAGTAATGATAGAAGAATTGTTCCCTATTTCTTCTACCGATAGTTTCAGGGAAACAGGCAGGGATTAAACCTAACCCTATATTTTTTGACATGCTTCACAAATTACGAATTCCGCAATCTGTCTATAATATCTCTAGTTACTGTTTTGTGGTATATCATATAATTTGTGTTTACTTGAAGGATTGTACAGTACACGAAAAAAATAATAGAACAAAATGAATCTGCCTAATATAGTATTAAAATATTTGTAAGTTTTTCCTAGTTAACCCTCATTTTCTCTTTAGTGTAGCTGGGTGTTAACTTTCCAGTGTACATTTGTTTATTACCCTCAACATATTCTATTAAAAGCTCTTTTTGTTTAGAACTTACTGGATTTAGCTTAGATTTTTTATTAAGTTCCACTTTCTTTCCTTTTTAGACTGCAGCTGACACTGACAAATAAATAACAATTATAAGTAGCACTTATTTCATGACTAGCTCATCACTAGTTTTGATTCTACCGCCTATTTACTGCTTTCTGATTGGTCGGTACATTTGACAACATTGTTCCTCGTTTTTCACTTTCATGGCTCGATCCCTTTGTGTCGAGAATACAGTATGAATTTTGTGAACAGTAGTACAGCGAAATGAGGGAACGTTCCCCAGGGAACATTCTATTCTCTCACCGTCAAGAATCGAGCTCCTGATGGTGGGTATTCAAAGTAAGAGAGCAGTTCCAGACCAATTTTGTGCCAATTTTTTATGAGAGAAGATAAGGACATGTTTATCTTTATATCAAATGATGATATTTTCTCACAAACAAAGCTCAACTTCAGTTTGGAATATAGTTAGTTGATTCTTATAGGACTTGTAAACAAATATTCTTACTCTAATTCCAGTACTAGTTTGGATCCATTAGTGTAACAAATTAGTGTCCCGGGCGGAAAGGCCACTACTACTTTACTAAAGTAACTGAGTAACCTAAAATTTCTCTGATACTTACTGGCGTGTCCTTGTGCTGTTAATCCCACACAGCAGTTATCGTCATATTTTAGCCTGTATGCCTCTATTCTCGCATCCATCTTTATAAAGTGGTTTAGAGGAGGAAAATTCAGAATAGAATGGTTGTTGTTGAAGTGCTTTTCCTAGTACTCATAATGCAAAAACCACGAAATCTTTGGAGTTTGGTAGCTCCAGTTCGGCCATTCTTTAATTTGTCCGACCACCATACCCATGGGTCTCACCATATGGCTAATATACTATCTCTAGATTTTAATCACCATTGAAAAATAAATGGATAAATATCGATAAATCGACGTTTGCAATAGTAATCTAGATTTTACTCTTATAACAAAAATAATAATTTTATTTTTGATGCAAATGATTGGTTTACGTTTATGTTATTTTATTTTATCATTTTATTTTTATTCATAATAATAATTGTTTTGGTTTATTTCCATTATGTTACATAATATTGGGATACTAAATATTCAACAAAAGTTTTTATTAATTCGCATCCATCAGTCAAATCATAATGGTAAATTGAAAGTCCATTGTTTAGTTTGGAGTAACGTTTTATAGGCATATTGTTCTAAATAGGACACTAAAACAAATACCCAAATCGCGTTTCTTGTCGTGCGAATAAGCAATCGATCCTCTACTCATTCACTGAAAGTTATGAGGGTGTTGATGTGCTAATTATTGTTCTGATGAATTGGGGCATAAATACCAGAATAAATACCGGGAAATTATTCATGGCTTTGGCTTTTTGTAATTCTATTTTCGCCGAGTGAGAAAGGAGGACATTTTTCAACAGCATTTATCGTCACATTTGTAAAGCGTGTTACGGACTAAGATATAAGTGTAGTTACATTGCTATTTATGATCTATAAGAATATTAAAGTACGATAAAAAAAAATAAATAAAAAGTAAATCTTTGTTCAATTTCATTACCACATAAAAAATTCTGCTATAGTCTATTTGGAACTGAAAGAGAGTAATAAAACCCCGTGATAAGAACCGGCCATGGGCGTGCTAATATTTCGTTTCAGGTAATTATCGGGTAACACTAATGCTAACAGGTAATGGGTGTACATTAGTATATTTTAATGGATACATCATAGGGCAGGAGCCAGTGTACTGTGACAGATCAATCCAGTCTTAGAGCTGAATATATTAAGACGTGCTAGTGCAGTAGAATAAAATTCGACTTGTGTTTAGTGACTATTGTGCCAGTGGATATAATATTGTTTGGGTAAAATGTCGAGCTTATCAAATTACGTCTGCTTGGAGGAAAGCCGATATAATTCAATGGTTATCCGGAAAAAAACATTTCTTTTCAAACAAATATGGTTAAAAAGGAACTTTTGACACTTGTCAATGTTAATAAAGATCAGAAAAAATCGATGAAATGGCAACAAATCGCCAAATAACGACGTTTAAATTAAGTGACGTGAAAATTTTGTTAAAAATCCTCTTAACCCGGTTATGATGCTTAAAGTAGCCTCATGTTTTGAAATGCTGTTTTTATATGGTTTACTTATAAGAGAAATGGACCGAGAAATTGAAGCGGCATAGACAAAGACAGGTTGTCGGGGATTAAATTTTAGCTACCTGCTACAATTTAGTACAGTCCGATCGCACAAAATTTTGTTAAAAGTACACCTCATCCATACAGAAAAAACATAATATAAAAATATTGAATATAAGCACCAGTACTACATTTATTTACGATTTGCATACATAATGAGCTTTTATTACTCTCTTTCAGTTCTAAACAGACTATAAAAAGTTACAGCCTCTTTTAGGTAAGATACAGATAAATCATGTATTTTTTAATCTTAAAAGTAAATGTGTAGTAAAATGAATTTTGGCAAGGGTATAGTACCTACTATTTTTTGCCATACTCTAACTGCTAAATCTTTTACAAATTTTATAATATAGCCTTTCAGTATCTTCTATAGTTCTTGAGTATGTGATAAATATTTTTACTGGATAGGAAATAACTTCAAAAATAAAATTGAGGGGATTATTTTAGAAATTTTGTTTAGAGTTTTCATATTGAACTGTAAGTGCACTTACAAAATTAACGGACTTATATAAATGTAACGGTTGGTTATATCATTAAATTATTTAAACTGAAAGATTGCATTTGATTTACAAAATGTAGACAGCTTAAGAGATTGCTTTAAAAAAACGTCTATAGCTTTCATATTCAGCTGTAACTGCACTTAGACGAAATAATTGCCTTATACATATGTATTAGCTGATGGTTATATTATGGATATCCTAGAATTCATAAGAAAACAAAAAAAGCAAGCATTCTAAGTAGAAACATTATGAAATGATAATCATTTTCAGACGACGGGATCAACAAGCAGATGCAGAAAGGCGAGCATAATTTTCATAATCAAATCAAGATCTAAATTGGAGATTAATTGTAGTTCACTAAATTATGTATTATTGAAACTGTTATTTGTTACCCGAGCTCAAACTCATGTAGTATTCTAGATCAGTAATAAGTATCTACTATTTTGTTATTGACCAAATTTTGGATATCAGTTGAAATTTAGAGTCGTATGAACAAAATTGCATTTCGCCAACATTGATTAGAAATGATATGTCAATTTAATTGATCCATTTTAATATTATTTAATTCAAACACTTCAAATAAATATATAGATTCGCCTATGTCGATAATTTTGTGGACTTCTCCTATTTTTCTAGAAGAGAAACTAAAACAAATAAGGTAAGGTACAGGTCTCAACTTGTTCGAGATAGAGTTTTTAATTTTTGTAATTTTTTTATGACCAGTAACTATTTTATTTTATATTAATTTAACTACTTCCTAGGGTGCTGCAATATGCCGGTCCACTTTTTAATTTTTAATTTTAAAATTTTATCTGATACAGGGTGTTGCAATATTTTATCGGTGAAATTGTACATTGCGATTTTATAAGATTTTATAACTTTTTTAGTTTTCTGGTAGCCAGAGTTGAACCGTATTTTTACGGTTTTACTTAAAGCTAAGCAGCAGGTCAAAAAAATCATGAGTATGTTTTAAGTAGCGCTTTGGTTAATACAATGCAAAATGCTAAATGATCTCAAAAGAAATGTCGTTTCAAAAAAAAAAAAAAAAAATCGGGAGCTAGATGATTCATGGTTTAAAAAATGTACCACTCACTAGAATATTTCGTAATTTGTATATTTTATCCTACAAAATGAATTGAACATACTGAATTTAAATTATAAAAAATTATGTCTCGACTTGTTTTGAAATAAATTATTTTCATATTTTTTACCCTAGAATTACCTGCAGAATTTCTTCTTTTAGTTGCCAGTGCTGTAGACATGGGTGTCATGCCATTTTCATGGTTGACTTTTTCTTTATTTAAACAAACCTCTTAAAGCTATTTACGAGAAAATAATTATCTGCAGAATTTCTTCTTTTAGTTGTCAGTGCTGTAGACATGGGTGTCATGCCATTTTCATGGTTGTGACTTTTTCTTTATTTAAACAAACTTCTTAAAGCTATTTACGAGAAAAAGGTATGTTAATTCTTCATATTTTCATAGATTTTGGAGTAAATTGTTTTCAGTTCGTTTTAAGTTTTACTCGAAAATCAAGCTTTCTTCCAAAAACATAAGAGAGCAGTAATGTGTAGAAAATTGAACGATGAATCCGAAAATATCATGATTGTTATCATAAAGCAGTGGCGTACTATTTTAGTTAGAAAAATATGCCACCGATAACCTTTATCTCCGCCACTGGAGCATTTTAATTTTAGGAAAGGGCCTCAGATTTTGGACAATATTTACATACATACATGTGCCCAATTTCAAATTATTTCATTTACTGGCTTTCAAATTATTTAAAAAAATAAAAACATTTTCTTAAGTTTAACACCCTTTATCTTTCTAGCGAAGTATCCTAGATAAAAACTTTATACGAAAGGCTCCACTTAAAATTCACCAAAGAATACGAGGTTTCATTTTTGGTCACCGTTTGTGAATCATATTGATATATTTTTTGTATTTGTATTTTGTCTGTTTTTTCAGTGTCAGATTTTTAATTAGGCAA
The DNA here is from genome assembly GCF_000390285.2 of Anoplophora glabripennis. Taxonomy (NCBI): domain Eukaryota; kingdom Metazoa; phylum Arthropoda; class Insecta; order Coleoptera; family Cerambycidae; genus Anoplophora; species Anoplophora glabripennis. Next base: position 175,592 of record NW_019416887.1, read on the forward strand.
AATTATTTTCTTAAAAATACTGATTCTTTTGGCGCATTAATTCAACAATTTTGAAAATTTGTTCACAGGTGACAACATATCCTATAAATAAATAAATAAACGAAACTGCGCCACAAATAATTAACTTCCTGCAATTATGAGTTCTTGAAATATTAAAAAATATATTGATTTTCTGTCAAAAAATTTGGAGGACCTTATCTCGAAATCGGTGCGTTATGGGACAAAATTATAAACTTTTTTCTTATTTTTACTTCAGAAATGCCCTTTTAAAGTTGGTGCACCACCTAGGGGACACTGTATATAGGTCATAATTAAGTGTAAAAAAATTAACTGAAACCTCGTCTCGCCAAAATAATTGGTGATATATACATATTTGATCCAAAATGGGTGTTAAAAGTTAATAAAAAAATGGTATTCTCTTTTATATAATTACTTATATTTTCAGAACGGCATAACAGTTTTGAAATTTGGTGTAGTAAATGCTACTCTCCGTTAAGGAACCATCAAAATATTAAAAGTACGGTTAACGTAAAAAAAATGTTGCCCCACTGGCCAGTATTGGAAATAATCTGTTTTTTTTTAGTTAGGTAGCTTTAATTTTACTTTACTAAGCATCCTTACATATTTTCAGTAAAACGCTTCGGTAAAAAATAATTTGGATTAACAAAATTCTCTACTAATACCATTGTATAAGTAAATATAGTATTATATTCCTTATGGCCGAATAGTTGATCAAATTTTAGTTCTCGAATTCGTTACAAGGAGGAGCCATATATATGTAAACTTGATATTTAATCGTTCACGTTCAATTTTACACTTTCGATACTGCGCCATCTTATGTTCAATAGTTAAATGATCCATTACACAGATATTTGGAAATACAGTTTTCTTGAGATGAAATGACAGGGTAACGGAATAAATTCATATCACGTGACATGGAAATTAGTAAAATACCAGCTACCGGCAAATACGACAAAAAAGCTTCAGTTAATGCGGTTTGAGGTTTGAGTTTTTATCTAGGGTTTGAGAAATTATTTAAATAAGATAACATTAGTTAAATCAATATGTGTGTAATTTAAGCAAGATATTTATTTTAAATTCATTAATTTCAGTATAGCAATAACAGTGCCGGCTGCAAAATAAATTGCAGCCGCTTCATAAATACATAAAAAACAATTATGAACGAATATGATTTCAAGGAGTTATATAAAAAACAATTGAATGTTGCGTTTTAAAGATATAAACAAAATTAAATTCCTCTACTTTTTCTGATTACAGGAATATATACATAAGAATATGTCATATGTTTGCTTAGACACATTGCATAATATTTTGTTAATGAAAAGTAAGAGATTTTTTTTTAATTTTAATTTTAATTTTTACACGTAACCCGTTCATTAAATTTTGACAGCTATCTGTGTTCAATTTAGTCTTGAAATACTTTCAAGAGTTGGACGAGCTTCCCCCACCACTACGCCGCCGGCCGCCGGACAGTTTACTTAGCGAGTAACTTCTCTTTAAAGGGCTCGTGAGTCGTTAATTTTCCACATTTTTCAATGCAATTCATGGGAAATCGTAGTTTACGTCGTAAACTTTATTTTGCGAAAAATTCAAGTTTTAATATTTATAAACAATTGCGCTACGATTTAAAAAAAATTCGTATCTTGGCTCCTGTTGGTCGTAGACTTTTTTTATTTTAAAACTGTATTTTTTTGCCAGCTATCCATTGCATCTATTTTCGGTGAGATAGCATAAATAGCAACAATGGTATTCAAATTGTTTATAAGCGAAAAACGCAAGGTTGTTTAATGCACAATTTGAGAATGTTAATGTCAAAAAAACGGTGATATTTTTTAATAGGTCGTTTAATTGCATCTTTAAGATTACAATGACGCTTTCAGAATCAAGTTTGATTGAAAATTAACGCCTGTACAGAGGCTTGAAGTTCATAACTTTTGGAGCCTCCGCTATAAACAAATAGAATTGTGCGAAAACTATTGCACCTACAGCGCCCACTTGGCATACTTTTAAAGTATGCCAAAACCTTCAACTTGTCATAGGTTATATAAAATTTTAACAACAAATGCGATAGTTATAAACAAATTAAAAAATGGGCACTTTTCTTGTTTTTTTGCAATAACTTTTTTGTTTATTAACCGATTTTAATTTAACCAGTCTCATTTTGTAGATAATTTTACTCCCTATAAGCTGTCTGAGAGTCACTTTTCGCTAAAATTGATGGTTTTCCCTGCAAAGTGAAAAAACTGTTTTCCTCACTTATTTGTTTAAATAGAAAAGTTAGCTAATAAAAGTTTTTGACTCACGAGACGAGAGATGTCTTGTATTATGTTCTTTTAGACAATTTTACAATAATCTGCGGATAAGACTTTTTTCGAGTTTCTCTTTTATTTTCGCTAATTTTTCTGGTGTAGTAGATCTGCCGCCGTGTATAGTGTATACAATATGATGCCCATCGAGATGCGTATTTTAAACAGAGCGAATATACCCCCCGGCGACGACACATGTGACCCTTTTATAGAATGATACATTAATTCCCCAACCATCTGGAATGGTCAATTACAAAATTTTTTGGTAGACCTAATATTTTTTATTTCAATAAATATAAATATAAATAAATTTGTCAAAATTACATTTTTTTATTTTTTCGCATATACCTCTTATATTTCCAGAACTAATTTAGATAGAGACATCATCATGCATTCATTTAAGAACATTAAAAGAAAACTTACAGCGATAAAATTAGTCAAGTCTTTATATACTAGATACTAGACAATGCCAAGACCTACCTACGTCAATTTCTAGTACTACTTTTTTTTTTGGAATGACGAAAACTTGAAATTAGTAGGTATAAAATTATTAGATATAAGTATATACATTCTTGATAATATTTTTGACATACCGACGTTACTCTGGCAGCTTTTTACAAACCTACGAAAATCATTTTCACCGACACATTGGCTTTTTATTGATAATTAGTAATCACAATGACCGAGCCGTAAGAAATAGGACCCCGATCATGGACCACGAAAATGTTCTCCGGTTTATTCTAAGTTATTCAAGGTGTAAACTCTAATTTTTACCTTTCCTCTATGCTTATCGGTGAAAATAATTCATAAATTAAAATGCAAACTTCTGTGAAATTGTGATTAATTTTAAAAATCATTTAAGTTTAAATTTTTTTATTAAACTGCTCAATTTTGATAATGAAATTTGTAAAAATTTTGAAGAATCTTTGAAGTATTAAACTTTTAAATAAAATATTTAACTTTCAAAGTGTTCCTACCTATGGTATAATGATATTAGGACACCCTGTATATGTATATTTATTTACTCGCCACAATTTTCTATCCATTTTTTAATTCGTTCTTCACCATCATATTTTTCCGATGCAAATCGATGTAATATTACATTTGGAAATTTTGCTTCAGATTTCCCACATTTATAATATTGACATATATTTCCTGCCATTATTAATTTATTTTAAATACCTATGTATACAGTACACAGAACACCGATTCAGCACCAGTTTTTTATGCATTATATAGTGGCAATTTTTTATTCCAGTCTTACCTAGAGCCATCTACAAACGAATTACTATACCCCTTGTATAATAACAGTATAGTAGAGACCGCCTAGACCTACAGTTAGTTCTTTAGCACAAATTTCAGAAATATTAATAAGGAGACAGCCGATAGATGTCCACACTATCTTTCGTATCATTTTACTACTTAACAAAATTTATATGGGGATTATATTACTATATTTACTTATACAATGCTAATACTGATGTCCAAAAATAGTATAGGCTGATCAAATCATTTACCTATATTAATTTGCAGCCACTAGAATTCGTTCCTGTTAATCACTTCATTTATATGCAGAAGGTAAATCTCGAATTCCTAAAATCAAGAAGTCATGTTTTGGTACCAAAATAAAAGCACTTGCTGTCAATCAGCCCTATTCTGTAACTTGCATCGAAATGCTCAGATCGAGTCGAAGTATTCGCAATTCGTAAAGTTCAATATCTATCGCGTCGATCGTTTCCAAAAATTGGTATTCTGTAACTCAAATCGTAGAAATTACAAATCGTAGAGAAAGACCTCGATTCGATACCGGTTTAGCGTAATGGCAACAACGTATTGCTCTGCGATTATAGACTTTAATAACCAAGTGACATTTAGAGAGGTGATGTAAGAAATTTCAAAATATGAAATATGCAAATTCGCTGTAAAAATAAGACAATGTGCCTTTTACAAGATTTAGTGCAGGTATAAGTGGAATTTACGCACAATTGACTTGCAGATGTGTTTTAATAGGAAATCCCATGTTCGGTAAATTTAATTGTACCTACCTACTAGATTGTATAGTTTAGTTTAAAAATACATTTATTTTGCTGTACTCTTTCAAGAAGGTCAGTACTGAAAAATATTAATGATATCAGTTCCGACTCCAATAAAGAAAAAAACTTCTACAGAGTAGCTGAACTACATGGTAGATTTCATTGCGCTGCACAAAATTTTACTTCATGGTAAAACTAAGCCCTTTGATAGAGAATATTATAAACCATGCACAAATTAGATAACTAAATAAAAAATATACCTATACACGTACGGATAGACGTACAAATATTATATAATTCTGTGATTTAAAACACGAAAAGGAAAAAGATTTGTTATGTTGCGAGGTTATGCTTAACTCAAACTGACACATCTAACACAAGAACGCATGCGTGACCCGATCTCGATATCTAAAACTACCACTTCGACAGAGTTTGACCGATCGACGTCGATTTCGACCAACAACTTCGATAGTAGACGTCGAAACAAGTTATAGAATACCGATGTTGCCCAATTCCGATTTGATGGGTTGATCTCGATTCGATTTTATACATTTCTATTCGATTAGGAGTTACAGAATGGGGCTGATTAACAGTGAATTATTTTTAAATTTAGTAAATAATTGTTTGAGAATTCATCTAGGTACATTTTTTGTGATGGAACAAAATAAAACTTTATACCTGCACTGTTTTCTCCAAAATACCTCCTTGTGGACTTTTTAACATTTGGGCATTATTGGAATGCCTATATATAACTCCCCAAGAATGCGTTTTAGAGAAAAAAAAAGTGCAAGAATAAAACGTTTTTATTTTGACAACTTTAAAATACCTGGATTTCCGCTTGCTATGTTTTATCTCTCTTCTTAGGTTTAGCGCTCATATTCAGGGCTTTAGTTTGTAGGATTAATTAGGTTAAAATGAAAACATTTTATTCTTGCACTTTTTTCAATAAAATGATGAATATTTTAATAATGCTCAAAATACTTAGGTTAAAAATGGCTGTAATTCCACAAGGAGGCATTTTAAAGTAAAAAGTGCAGGAATAAAAAGTTGTTATTTTGGTCTTATTAATACGTCTGTGTTCTTTAATTTCGGAATTTTAACTATTTTAACAAAAAATCGAGATTTCCATTGACTTTGAGCTATTTTTTGAAGTCAAGTAAAGTCCGGATATGATGGCTTTGGAGTGTATCATACTCTTAAAAAGTGTACCTGTGTCACGTTTTTGTTGCTATGAAAAGAATTGTTGTGAACTCTAAAGTTGTATCAAGAACTCAAGAAGATGTCAGTAATTTATGTTCATACACTCTGCATATATCTGGTACGAATATAGCAAGCGTCCGCGTATCTTTTACCCGATGCACGAATCGGAATAGTTTCAGTGTTGACTTTGTTAGTTAACATTAATTTACTTTTCATAAAATTAAACAAGGACCAAGCGCCTAACTCGCTATTTAAATACAAAATTTAAATAAAAATCCTCCCAAAACATAAATCAAAGGAATCATAAAATTAAAAATTACTATTGACTTAGCTACTGGGTCAGCATTTCTTGTATTTAAACGGAATCTTCAAATATTTGTTCAACTTTTTTCTTCAAACAATGGTCTTAAACCCGTTCAACTAGATCATATTTTCTCTCGTTCCAGCCGTATATATAAAAATGTTTAATGAATATTTCATGGCGAACCTTTTTTACAATCGTAAAGCCAACGTAGCTGGCTCTCACTCCGGTCGTAAGTTTTTAATGTCTTATGTAGCTGTTTTAAATTAAAAAAGTTTTATTGGATCCATCAGCTGTGTTGCTTTTTAATGCCGTCATGTCTGCGTCAAAGTAACATTGTGTTTTTTTTATACAGCGCAATGGCAAAGTTACAAGTCGGAACAAAATTAAACAAATCTTTGTTTTGGAAAAACTTGCCGTACGAAATTTCGTTTGTAATTACAAATTCTTTATAATCCTGCAGGGAACTAGGGTGCATATTGTGCTGGAGAAAATAGCAATAATTTCAACACTTAAGAGAGAAAAATATACAATTCTCGAAAAATACCTACAAGGAAGTTTGTCCGAATTACATTAATTTATTTTAATATAACGTTTCACACCACTACATTGTAGTCAATAGTTATTCTAAACGGTACCAATGCAACGAAAAAACATCCGGAAAATTTTCTCGCGGTGGGCGCCCTAGATGAAATTAAACGAAAATTTTTCTGTCATGTAAGATAACATTTTTGTGAGATATACTGACATTATACAGGATGGGCTCCTGAAAATGAAACATAACTCTCAGGAAAATTACACAGATCTGCAAAGAAGTGTTTGTGTTTGTTCTAGAGTAGCTGAGGATCATTTCCGAAGTAATTTTTTTGTGTAGAATCCGAATCCGACCTCAGAATTGCTCCATTACGTTACGCTTCCAAGATATCCTAACCTAAAAAAACGCCGTTTTTTGCTATAGTTGACCTTGTATTACATTGCAAAAAAATTGTTGTTGTTTTTTGGGGCACTGAATCCGAATCCAACTTCAAAATTATTCACGCACTCAAGGGTTGAGTCCGCGTCAGATAGCTCTAAAGCATTAGCATTTAAAAAATTCGAGATTTTTCAATTTTTCAATTGGCAATTTTGACATGATATTTTGGTCACCCTGTATAACGCAGGCCAGTTTTTGGAGCATGATTCGGAAGAGTCATCCTTCCTAAACATCTGATAAAAAAAAATGGGCTTAGTAGCTATTAGTATAACCTGTCAGTATCAGAAAATGTAAGCAACCAATATCGACTAGAAAAACTTTCAAGCGAGATATCTCAAAAACTGTGAATATTTGAATAGAACTATTCTACAAAAAGTACCCTTTATTTTTGATGTAGAATCCGAAAAAAATATAAAAAATGTGTGTTTCCATTTAAAAAACCAAAGTTGGTGTCTGGCCAGGAAAAGTGGATCACCGTGTATAGTTGAATATATTTTTAATTTGTACATTCCCAGAAAAATCCATATATTCCTCATTTTAACATAGATATTGGACTTTCTCACACTAGTGGGACACGCTGTATTATTCGCTATCCGAAAAGATTTTTCAATTTTAATGCTTCTGTTATGAAATCGCTAAAGTATTAAACTTCATTTAATGATATCTCCGAGAAAAAAAATGTTTTTCAAATTTGAAAACGGCATTTTGAAAGATAAGAGTTCTACTTTTAGATGACATGAGTCGCTTTCAGAAAAAAAAAAAATTTTTCGGGATTTAATACCTGTATAAGGTCAAATATAGCAAAAAACGGTGTTTTTCGCACTTTTAGGTTAGGATATCTCGAAAGCGTGACTTGATGGAGCAATTCTGAGGTCGGATTCGGATTCTACGCAAAAAATTACTTCAGAAATGACCCTCAGCTGATGTAGAACAAAACCTTGCAGAACTGTCCCCAAAAATCTTAATTGTGAAGGAGGGTTAAGCGACACATTGTTTGAAAATCAATCCGTCAAAATTTTCGCTATTAGCTCGATTCTAACTCAAGAATATTTTATGAGAGTCATACACAAACATCTGGAAAAATTTAATGGATGGGCTGGAATTTTTGGTGACCTTTGGTCCTTTTTTCTTACCAGATAATTTCACCGGCGAGATGTATCTGGATTTGTTGGAGAACAACATTGATCCAGCGTTGCCAAACATTATTTATCGAGACCAGTTGATATTCCATCAGGATGGAACTCAACCACACTAGGCCCTGTCTGTTCAATAGTATCTTGATCATAGGTTTGTGAATCAGTAGATTGAGAGAAGAGGCGTCATAGAATGGCCTGTACGATCGCCTGATTTGTCTCATTTGGACTTTTTCTTATGGGGTCGCTTAAAGTAAGAAATTTATTTCAGTCCACCTACTTCCCTCCAAGATCTACTCCAACGCATTGTCAATAACGAATGCCGTCAAGTTACTCCAGAAATGTTACAAAATGTACGTGAACGCTTTTTACAAAACTTATATTACCGTATATCGCTGGAGGTCATCAATTTGAACACTTAATTGGTTGACGTGTAGTAATTTGCAAATAAATTTTAAAAAATTAGGTTTTTTTGTTGACAACCTGTATTTCCGAAACTAGCCAGTCATTTAAAAAAGAAGAGTAGAGAATTAGAATACCTTTCCAACAATGTGTCACTTAACCCTCCTTCCCTATTAAGATACTTGGGGAGTTGACCCCCCCCTCTCTATTCGCTCTGTTTCGTTTTCAAGAGCCCACCCTGTATAGGTAATTCATTTATTTTCTTTCAAACTTCCATTTAGTACTACCTATATAATGCAAGTTAGAAATATAAATAATATTTTTATCACTTTCTTGTAATTTTTTAATAAAATTTAAAATAAAATAATTGCTAACTTTTCTTTTTTCCTTAAACTCTAATATATGATTCCCATTTTATTTGAGATATGTAGAAAAGTACCTATGTCCTATGTTTTATTTTTGGACGAATAAAATTTGTAACTTTTCTTTATTAACTTTACAATTATTATACACGATTGTGGGTTGCCTCTAGCTCTTTTCTGTTTTGGTGTTGTCTTGTATTATATTTTGGTCATGATTAAACTTACTGGTACTAGGTTTTTGTTATAGTATCAGTCTTTCCTTGTGATGCTCCACATCCAATTGTAAGCAAGGCTGGATTGATTAGCTGTTACTCGTGCCCTGTAATATTAATAAGCGTTTTTCTCCAACCTCTTTTTGACCTTTGAGACAGCAGAATTCTTATGTCAGAAGCTGTGGATTTAAACTAAAAATATATATCTAGTATTCTTCGCAACTGGAGACTTCTTGTATGATCCCCTTGAATTGATTTCCTTTCAGTTTATATTAAGGTTAAAAGCAATATATTGGTCTTAATGTGATTTCCTATTTTTTACCAGTTTCTTGTACAGACGAACAGGACATGTTTGAGGATTGTCGGAATTTGTAATTATATGCCAATCTTTTGGAACAATCTTGTGTAGTTTTAGACAAGTGTGGGTTATATTCAATGCGACCTGTTAGTTTTTCCAATTTATCAGTTTCTTTTTCGAAAAATTGTATATGAGAAGAAAATTTATCCTCTCTTCTCCATGCTAATTTATGTGAAGCAATGTGAAAAAATTGCCCTGTGAACCATTTGGGGTAACTTCATTCCACAATTCGATTATTCTTTTGTACGAATCACATAGCATCTCGAGCAGTTTTGGTAGCCACAAATTCCACATCAGAAAGAGTATTGAATTTAATTATATATTTTTCAAAAAACATATCTGGCTTTGCTGGGGAGTTCTGCATTGTTTTAATTAAACTTTCTTCATAATTTATACAATTTTTTTCTTAGTAATCTATTCTTCAAAATTGTTGTTAATAGTTTGACAGTCAAAGACTCGTCTATTTTATGTGTTTTCCACTCTACAATTCTGTAAACTATTTTTATACGTTGTTGCCTATCTACAGAGATGTTTTGAATGTGGTTGAGAAATAACCTATAAATATATCATATGACATATGATATATTCTTTGTAGGCTATATCTCGCCCACACCTCGAAATTTCTTGTAAATATTAGGAATATACTTTATTTATTTTTTCACAAATATATACAAAACAGTTGAAATAACGCTTTTATGTTAAATACCTGTGTTTAGCTATACTCCGCGGTCGAAAATATAGAGAGTGACTCATCGCTAGCTTTTGGACTAGTAAGGGGGATGAAGCGTGCCGGGAACGAAAATTCATTGGCGTGTCTGCGTAAAAGGCAACAAGAAATAGAAAATATTGAAAATAGATAATAAAACATAACATCTAATATGTTTTTACGGTTTGCTATAATTATTACAGCATTTTAAAACGTCCCAGTTGTGTTTTTTAATTTATAAATTTATTATAGCCATGGAATTAGACCCCCTCGTCTACGCTTATGCTATGACGTTTCTCAGGACGAATAAATCAAGTCCGTTTACACCTCCCAACCAAGTGCAAAAGACAGAGATAGAATATAGATCGACGTTCAGTGTAACTCAGTCTATAGACGATTATAGATTCTGTCGATATGCGTAGCGAGCGGCACAAAGATAAATAATATTGAACCGTATAAAAATCATTTTATATTTTATACGCATTATGGTAATAGTGTTTTTATATTATGTCTGAGTCACTCTCTATAAATTCGACCGAGGAGTATAACCACATTAAACATGCAGATATACCTATTTTTATCAGTCGAATTATTAGATAAAAACTTTATTTTTGAAAAACTCATTAACCTCATTAACCTCCATTATAATATTAACAAATTAAAAACTATCTAGAAAACTAAGGTAGAAACCCACGTCAGAAATAAAAACACAGTAATTAAAAAAACGTTAAAATAATTTTATATTTGTCATAGACTTTTTTTTAATAAATTAGTTTTAATATGAACATTTTTACATGCGGTCAAAATAAATTAATACCATTACAAATTGGCTAATAACTTTCGAAAAATTCATTTTTCTTTTCAAATTATAGCTGAATAAAATAATGGCATTTTCTCCTGTCAAAAATCAACCAATAACAAGGAAACTTTTTGAGGGTGATGTAGAAAATATGAAACAATCTAACTTTTAAATAACATATTTTCGTATTGGCAAGTAAAAACTTGAAATCCGTTTAGGCTCAAGACCGATGAAATTAAAAGCTTCTAGTTAAAACAATCGTAAGTCAAAGATAAATTGGTTTTTACGTGGTTTACTTGATCGCTATAGCATGAATCCTCTTTATGTAAACTTCTATTATAAACTTCTCCGCTTCTTCATTACAAACATAAAATGGGGTTGCCTTCATTTCAGAAAGAAAAATAAATACATAAAAACAGGTTCCTGAAAATAACTGGAATTGGACAGAATATTTTTAACTTTTACGGCTGATTTTGAATTATAAAATATTATCTGAAAACCAAACTATATTCACTTTGGTTTTACTTTGTTAAACGAACTTTTTGTCAGATAACACACTGAAGGTATGTCCCCGTCACTTTACAATTCAAGAAATCGATCAACTGCTACTATTTTTTTTTACTGTAAAAATGAGATGCATAGGTAGGTACTATTAGGTATTTTTTAGGGAAAAAATTCCAAAGGACTTATAAAGGGTGACCTAACCTAAATATACTAATTGTTATAATATCAGTAAACAGTGTTTCACATAATAAAAATGTATTATTGAGGTTTGTTACTCCTTACTATTTTCTTACTTGTTACTACTCGTGAGTTGATTTTTTTTTATAAATACAGGGTGTTTCTGAAATAAGTGCGTTCCTTGAAAAGGACGATAAAGAGCAACTTTTATTAAGCAACTGATAGTCAAACATTACGTTTTAAATTGAAAAATAAATTTACACATGAAGGTTTAAACAAAATTTAAAGCCGTCCCTGGTAGGTACGGCAGCCAGCTGTACCTTTGATATCAAAGTTGTAGCGCGCCGCAGAGCGCTGAGGGCGGTTCTGATTGTTTAAATTTTGTGTTCGAAAATGCTGTCAAAACTCGTTTAAAAATAACAAAAATTAAACTAATAAAATAATTACTTACCAATAGACGATATGCTCTACAGAAATTGTTGTTTCTATGTGCTAATAAACATGCTTCTAAACGGTCAAAATTAATCTGCATACGTGCAAATACTCCTGGCATTAGTCGAATGTCATTAGTTGCAGCAAAAATACGCTGCTGAGGATCTGCTGCATCGATAATAGGCGTTCGGTATACATTTTGTTTAATTCACCAAACAAAAAAGTCCAGAGGGTTCAGATCCGGACTTCGTGCTGGTCAATGTACAGGGCCATTTCGTCCTATTCACCTTTGCCGAAAGTTGGTATGTAAAAATCCACAAACTGCACGAGAAATGTGGGGAGGGGCACCATCATACATGAAGATCATTTAGGCAGGAATTTGTAAAGGGATGTCTTTCAATAAATCCGATAAGGAGTCTGTTAAAAACTTTAAATAAGCAGCACCATTTAAACGTGCAGGTAACACTATCGGACCGAGTAATCTGTCATCAAAAAGACCACACCTCCATTTACTGGAAACCGTAGCTAGAACCGAGATCTCTGTACAACGTGAGGATTAGCATCACACCAATAGTGAACGTTGTGAAAATTTACTCTGTCGTCTCTACTAAAACAACATTCATCCGTAAAAAGCACCTTGCTTGTAAAATCCAGATCATGTGCTATTTGATGTCGAAACCACTGGCAAAATTCCACACGGGACTGAAAATCGTTGTTATTCAATGCCAGAACACTTTATATACACGCCACACGGTACTGTTAGATACACCAATTTCTCTGCCAATGTCGCGAGTACTGCGCTGCGGATCTTCCTCAACGAGGTTTTCTTCGTTGTCGAAAACATGTTGGGGCCTTTCCCGTCCACGACCTTCATATGTCAGGTGGACATTCCCGGTATCCCGTAACCTTTGAACTGCATTTTACACTGTTCTACTGTTAGGTTGTCGTCTGTTACGGTAACGGACGGCATACAAACGACAAATCTGTCCGTCTGTCCGTGCACGTGCACAAGATGCACAGCTTACATTTGTGGTCAATTGTCTTAATTAATTTTCTCGAAAACAGAAGCATTTAGACTATCAGTTGCTTAATAAACGTTGCTCATTTTCGTGACCTCTATCACCCTTTTCAAGGAACGACTTATTTTAGAAACATCCTGTATACTGAAAATCTACAAAAAAATGCATACGTTTATATTTAAAGTCACCAGGGGTGAATATTCGTTATAATGTTTTCCTAAAAAAATTACTGACGTGACTAATTACTATCTACATGTATTTTACAAAAGAGGTGATTCATCAATAAAAAAAAGTACCGAGGTGGTTAGATCTTGAATAGAACATCTTGTAACGTTTTCATAAATCGTAGACATTTTTTACTAAGGAATTTTTTTAATACAGTAAAAAATCAGTTTATTCACATGTTTTATTTGTTTGGGAATATATTAGCAATTCTTTCAACATATTTAGGAACTAAACTATGGAAACCCTACCTAGAGCCTTTCAACTTTTGTTTGGCGGGATAATAAGAAGTAAAAAATAATTTTCGGAAAGTAGTCTTATATGAAAAGTTTTCCGGTATTTTATTAAGTAAAGCTCTTTAGTAATAAAATTTGTAACCCTTTAGGTACTACTAAACATCATTACGTATTATACAGCTACTTTTATAATGAATCTAGAACAGTCACATGTACTTCTTGTAGAATATGACCATAAAATACTTCGGGGAATAAACATTGATGTCTTCAATATAATAATATTCAATATGATAATTGATAAATAATGATTTATGTAATTATATTTTTTCGTTTTACTTTTTCTTCTGTGAAGTTAGTTTTTACCACCTTCCACTATATATTAAAGATGGAAATAAACTTTTCAGAATTTTTTTATGTAAATTATCCAAAACATTTATTTCCAGGAAGAAAATATATTGGATTGTGACGTTTGTTCAAACTTTGCATACATTTATGCGTGTTTTGACTTTTCCAGTCTTGCATATAAAATTTAGTTAGGGCTGTTATCGCCTTCGGTCCTTTTAAGAAAAATGTTGCGGAAAAACATATAAAAATGAAAAAGCGAAAATGAGATAAAAGGAGGGTTAAAAGTTTGTAGGGTGTTGGCAATTTAGATATGTCATCGTTTTTTTCCCTGTGTACGAGTTGCAGCAGCTATAGGGAACTACGAGTCCAAGTTTTAATAGTCACTAAAAAGAATGTTTGACTATAGCGTCAGCAAATCATAACTTCCAGAATACAAACGAACAATATGGATTCTTTAAATATGATGTATAGGATAAATTTGTACAGGGTGGTTCTAAATTGTTTATCGATATTTTCAGCACGGAAAAAAGTAAGGGTGCCTTTTTATACATATAAACTTTTTTCGAAAATAGGTACCTAATAACAGAGCAAAAGGGGAATTGATAAATTAACAAAACTTTATAAAACTTACATATTAAAATGAGATACAATATTATTATACTCAGTTGAATATTAATATTGAACATATTCAGTCTTACATTTTATTATAAAATTGCAGAATAACATAATTCTACTATGCAAGCTTACTACTGTCTTTTTGACAACTAAACTTTTCAGCTAAACTTAAATTTTGATATATGTACTTTTTTGGCGCATAGTGCAATGCAGCAATGTTTTTAAGAAGTAAGAGGGGATTTTTTTTTTGTACATAAACATATTCCAGCTTCACAAACCATAATAATCACAGGGTGATTTTTTTTTGATGTTTAGTGTAGGGATCTGGGAAAGTACCAGATATACAAAAAAGTTTGAATGAGGAAAGATGTGCAGTTTTATGATCCTTATTACTTGTTACTTTTATTTTTTGAAAAAACGCCATGGCTGACTAGATATTTCGAAAAATCCGAATTTAGCCAATTCCTACAGATGCGTGTTGCTCCGTTGCTATTTATTTTACAAAAAAATTTTAAATTACAAAGTTTCAGATTTTTGCAGTGTGAATAAGACAGTATGATCAATTTGTTCGTGTACACTTTCGTTTTCAAGTTATAACATAAACTTTAAGTTTTCAAATGTAACACTACTCCGATAGGTACTCTGACACATAGGTACAGAGGTGCGAATGCGATACCGACTTCAATCGTTCTGATTTATCCGTTGGATTGCGTATAATTTTCACAGCCATCTACGTCAACGAGCAATTGAAAAGTTAAAAACGGCTGCAGTTTTCCCATTTTTCAAAATAACCATACCAAATATTATATCGTTGGAAAGCATAAAAAAAGACATTTTTTTCTAGCTGATAGCTAATTATGGTTTACATTTAAAAAACTTGAAGTTTATGTTATAACTTGAAAACGAAAGTGCGCACACGAACAATTTGATCACACTGTCTTATTAACATTACAAAAATCTGAAACTTTGTAATTTAATTTTTTTTGTAAAATAAATAGCAACAGAGCTATACGCATCTGAAGAAATTGGCCGAATTCGGATTTTTCCAATTATCTAGTAAGCCTTAACGTTTTTTAAAAAAATCAGGGATCGTCAAACTGCACATCTTTCCTCATTTAAGCTTTTTTGTATCTCTGCTACTTTCCCAGATCCCTACACTAAACATCGAAAAAAACTCACCCTGCATTACTTACCCTTTGTATTGCATATTCCTTTCACCTACTATTGTCTAACAGCAAACTGACAAATTTGCTATTAGAAATTGGGGACTTTTTTCGAACTCGTGAAAGGAAAAGAAAAACATTAATTTGGATTGCAGGAAGCTTTGTATAATATTATTTATAAATAATGACATATTCATTATTTTCATGGTTCAATATTTTTATTAAGCAAAGTAAGTACAGAAAAACTGTTGAAAATATATTTTAAAGGTAGATTAGATAATTATTATTTTATAGTCGTGTTGTTTTTGTTTTTCGTACTTATTAAACTAAAATCTTCATTCACTATTCATGACGTACAAAGTATAGAATATTCGTTTATAATGCATAAATTTTAATTTTTAATTTAGTATATATTTCTTCCGGAAACAAAGAGGCTTTTCTTTAATGCTTTCAGGAACATGAATTTCTGAGAAACAACATTCTTCTGACATTATTTGAAACTGAAATAAATATGCCAATTTCGTCAATGTGAGCGGCCAGCATAAAAATAATATTTGATGACAGAAATGTAGGTAATAGATAGTGCTTTGATAAACTGAACAGCACTTGGCACGACATATAAGTAGTGCCTTAAAAATTAAGAACGTTTCAATTACTAAGTGGAAACGATTTGTTTTTTATCGTACTAACTTATTAAGTTGATAGAAAGAATTAATTTTTTGGCCCAATAATAAGTAAGTCAAACTTAAAAAAAATTATATAAGTTGAAATATATTCATAAGGGTTATGTGGAAACTGGGCTCAGAACTTATTGTAGTTGAGTCGAATTACTGTTTAATGTATTATTAGTATACATTTTATGACACTTTATGACGGGGAAGGGTATGTAGAATGATAATATCAAAAAAGTAACTCGAAAGAAGTGACACTAAGATGAAAAATTGCAAGTAAGTGGCAAAATTACGTGTTTTTCACTTTTTTACAGCCCATGAATATCTAAACTACCTATCGAAAAATTTGTTATTTTATGTTGTAGGCAATTAAGTTACCTACAATCTAAGGTACCTATAGTCATATTTCACCAATTTCTTAACTGTAAAATAAAAGCGATTACTGTTGCTAAAATTTATGGAAAAGACGGTCAACACAATGCCAAAGGCTGATTCAATTGACCATGAAATTATTGCTCCATATATTTGTTAATTAATTTCGTTGACTTTTTGGCAATTAATTGTTTAGTTACTAAATGTTAATTCTAGACGTTCGTAGATATAGGTTCAAATTGATCCAAATAAACGTATCGAAAAAGAAAAAAGTTGAAGTTGCACTCTTTAAAACTGACAAAGTAGGATGTGCAAAACAGCGTTGTAAATAAATTGTCTCAGGATCAGGCAAAAGCCGCTCGGGAATTCGCTCTTTTTGCATTTAATAGAGCTTATTCTTAGGGTAACCTACGCCTCCTTCTTCCCAAGATAGCTTTCTTTTATCAAATATATATTTTTAGCTCTAAAATCTTACTCATTTTGTGTGTATTATATTTCCCATTTAAGCATTTGATGTTATGACTTCCTGCTGAGATTGGTAAGAGTATTTGAAAGAGAGAGCATATTTCAAATCGAATTTATATTCTTTGCTTCTTATTTTTAGAAATTTACCTATTTTTACTCAAACGACTCAATTTTTTAAACATTCATAAGGTTCACATTGTTTTGCACTGTAACATTCGTTATTTGGCGTGGAATTAACCTCCTCGTAAGGGTGGGTGTGGATTTAATTTGCATATATTTCTCCCCAATGCTCAAAATATTATTTTAAAATGTTTTCTCAAAATATTAGCAAATTGTTGCTTTTCATTATAAACCTTTGCCTTATTCTTACTATTTTAAGGGATACCTATTATTACGGAGGGTAAAAAAAAACTAATAATAAAATGCTTATTTAATTTGGTTTATGTAGTAGTCTGGTGGCTGTGGTAGTCCTGTATCACCCAGTATTTTGTACAACCGAGATTATCCTCTGTGAGCAAAAATAAAAATCCTCGGACTAAACCATTTCCAGATTAGATAATTCTTGGAAAACAAAATTGCTTTATGTACAATGCAGGATCCGGAATAACAATACATCTAAGTGCTGCAAACTGAAAACTGTAAAACATGCTCATGTTTCTCATATAAAGTTTTAGTTTTGTATCGGGTGTGCGTGTTGGCAGGCATTAATAATTTAATCTGGGAATCCACTATCCTTAAGTGGTCACATATTTCGACTATGCCTCATCAATTTGCATGATGAAAACGGCTCGTTCTCAAACGCAATTGCGATGACTGTTTACCTGACGTGTACATTTACATTTTGGAGAAGATGCCGCTTTGTCTGCGGTGATATGTGACGGAATGATCATAGTCTCAAGCATAAGTCTCAAGCTTACATCTGACGTTACGATGAAACTAATTGCCTTGTGTACTTATACAATATGTAACATATTACATTTCGGCAGGTACAGTATCACAATTAGCAAATGTTTTAAGAACGTTTGTATCACTCATAAAAGAACATTATTGTATTTGTAAAAATAGAAGATCGTTTTGAATAATTTTTTGTATTTTTTTTCGAAAACTACATCCAACAACAAAGAAAATGAAAAAAAAGTTGTTATTTGGTCCATTTTTAGACGAACAGTGCAGTGGGCTTTAAAAAAAGACATGCAACGCATTTGAACTCAAATAAATCATTTTGAAACCATCCTCTTTTGACTTTTTGAAATTGTCATCAATCGCTGCATAAAATAAGAACGATAATAATTAGTGTTTAAAGCCCTCTTTTCCTCTTGAGAAATGACAACTAGCAACATATGTGTGATGGCATTGGTGGAACTGTTAAAAGAATGGCTGCTCGAGCGAATCTCCAATCACCTGTGGATCACCAAATAACGACTTCATTCAAGCTTTACACATGGGCTTCTCAGCCGAGTAACTTGCCAAACATTACAGTTAAATTTTCACCTTTGATTAAGTATAATCAAGCGAGTGAAAATTTAGTAAATCGATTTGCAAAAACGAAATATATCATTGAAACTTAAAAAGTGCACTGTGTTATACCTGGCCAAGATGGTTGCCCCTCATGGTCAAAGATTTTTCAAGTTCGAACGAATCAAGACTGTAAATTATTTAAACGTGCTAGAAAATAAAAAATATTACATTAAAAATATTCTATGTGAAAGATTAAGGCCCAAATTCATAGATCTCACTAAAGTTCCACTCACACTTATCTCATACTCAACTCACCCTAGTCGTATTCATAAACAATTCTACTTCAATGAGTCACTTAAATCATACTCAAATTGTCCTCACAAATGAGTACTGGGTGAGTGACATATTAGTGATGTTTGACATTTGCTTAAATGTCCCTAATTTATTAATTTTGTGGTTTCATAATAGTATAGCAGTATATTTTACAAACAATTAAGTCTAGGTATTCAATAAAGGATATTCTATACGTGAACGCTATATAAATTATAATTATTTTTTAAAAATTAGTTATGTTACATACATGCATATCCTGTAAGATGGAAGATGATTTTTGGGAATTTTTCAATTATGTTGAAGATGTTGATGGTTTTTTACCTGTACCTAGGTAAGTAACTAAAAGTGTTTACCTATTGTAATTAGCAGTAATACTAATATTTCCATTTTATTTTCAGAATTTTATTGAGATAATATTAATCCTTTTGCAAGGTACACTAATAGTGAATTGATACAAGAGATACTATAGAAACTACAGTACTTCCAATGGTTTATCATAACATTAGAGATGGTGATAATCGTGGACTACCAGTTCCCCTGGATTAAAGTTGTATGTGGCATTGCGGTTTTTTGCAACAGGGTCTTATCAGGTATTGATGACTTTTATTATTATTCATATCTTGATTTAAATGTAATTTAATTTCTTTTCAGCAAGTTTATGCTGATGTAGCCACAATCAGTCAGTCCTCGGTCTGCAGAATTGTCCGAGAAATTAGCGAGGAACTTACAAGAAGTTTACCAAGACTTATTACATTTCCAGCCCACACGGAAATATTAAAACGACAATTTTTTGAAATTGCGGGGTTTCCTATATAATTAATTAGACTTTAATTTGATCTTGATTATTTATTATTTAAATGTAACTTATTATGTACCTATATATTTTCAACATTCAAATTCAAAATAAAGAAAAATGTGACATTAGGTTTTCATTGATGTCATTATATTTTTGGTAATATTTGAGTAGCCAACTGTTCCCTTATCTAGTAATTTGTGGTTTGATGCACACTTAAGTTAGTCACTCATTTAGACACATTTCTGAATATCAGAATTGAGAATGAGATGAGGGCACCCTAAGTTGAGTGGAGAATAAGTTTGATATGAGTGAAAGGTTAGTATAGATTTAGGGAAGTCTCTGAATTTGGCCC
>NW_019416887.1:198646-219970 GCF_000390285.2 Anoplophora glabripennis
ACCGTTAGAGATAGGTATAGGGAACCTATACACAGTTTGAAAGAGTTTTAAATTTCCCAACTCCCAAAGTAAAAATATACTGGGTGTTCCATTTAAAATAACCAAGTTATTGCTGTTTAAAGTTGAGAGAAGTATTCAGCAGTTTTTTGAACACCCTGTATAATACTAAGTGACGACAAATATAACAATTTATAACTTCAAGGATCTAAAATAGACCCTCCAAAGCTGCTTCCTTAAAATTATTTTTTTATTGCTAATATTAAATTTCTACGCTATGCCTGCATTTTCACTAAAATTGAAATATCTCACAAACTGTAAGTCCTAGGTATGCAGAACCTTTAATAAAGTTCACCTATTTTTTTACGGTGCTTTCAAAAATGCAGTAAAATACAGGGTGTTCCATTTAAAAAAACATAACTTTGATATGGTACGCTTTTCCTGGACACCCTGTATATTTCAAAATATTTTTAAAATATAGCCGTAATCAACCTACACATACCCACCTAAACAGGTTTCTGTAACATTTGCCGTTTGGTCACTAGCGACCGAGGCGTTACTGGTGGCCCACCCTGTATATTTTTTTTCAATTTAGGGATTCTATATACATTTTCAAAAAATTTTCAAAATAGTGATGTGAAATAAGCTAAATTTGAAAAAAAAAATTTCAATCAAAAAAATTGAAAACGAAAAAACCACTGAAAAAATTTGAGGATTTATAAAAAATGTCAGTTTTTTATAAAAAAAAAAATCGAAAACGGTAAATCATCCAGAAATTTTCGTTTTTTTTTCGAAAATTGAAAAAAAAACAGTGACGATAGGTCCAGATAATTTTGATCTATTTTTTTTTTCAAAAAATACATTTAAAAACAAAAAACTGATTATTTAAAATAGAAGCTATTTTTTTTTTCAAAAATTCATAACTTTTTTTTAGTTGGGTGAAAAAAATTTGAAAAATTTCTCAGAGATTTTCAATGGGGCAGAAAACAATAAAAAAGTTTCAGCCAAATCGAAAGTGGTCAGGGTTAAAAGTGGTCGATTTGGCGTGGAATGCCCCATTTGTATTTATATGACAAAATGTATAGGTAGCTTTTTGCATTCAAATTTGAAAAACATTTTTACTCCAACCGTCACAAAACTATGACATTTTTTTGACTGTCAGAAGTCTTTAAGATTGACATTTTCCTTACTGAGAAAAATAATGGTATCATAGCAACAAAAGTATTCACTTATAATCCTAGAAGCTAAAGTTGACACTTTTAATCCTTAGATTCCGCTACAGTGCTCGATCTCCATGCTTCGTGTCTTTTAAGACAAGTTAGATCACCACCGCCGTCAATTAAAGGGGTAGCAGACGTTCGTCGTAATGTATTCTTTCCAGTCGTCCAGCTTCAAAAGCAATCAACTTGCTCCTTTTTAAATACTCGCGATTTTTTCAGTACATATAACAAAAGCGCGTTACTTTGAATATTTGCTTATATCAATATCCTTATTTATATCCAACGTTGACCGCAACATTGAATATTGCGACCAAAGCGGTGACGGCTTAATTTTATTTGCTAAGTTTGAGAAATACACTATCAATACATCTTCTGAATACAATTTAATGTTTTGTATTTGCACCAATCCATAAAACCTTCAGACACATTCATAAATTTCTCAAGATTCAAAAAATCATCATATAATATGAAGTCAAACATTATTATTTTTCGATACAGAAATCTATACATGGAAAAGAGATTCCCAACTGCTGATACTGCAGGAAAAAACTTCTTTATGGGTTATGTGCTCCAACTAGCATTGAATATGCCCCAATAACTAGTTAGATATAGTGGGGTTAAATATCTTTTACATATCTAGATTTCCATTATCAAAAAACATTGTTTGACTTCATTTGATAAGATATTTTAGGGAAAAAAAAACTGAATTAGATTAATTTATTATAGGTATTTTAAATACAATAACAAATATAAAAGCTAATAATCAACAACAACTGACGACAACAATTTCTGTATTAATATATTAAATAAAATTTAAATGAAACGTTCATAGCTTTTTTACACTTTCGACATTGAATTAATTTTATTGTAATTTTTCCAAATCTACTCTGTACTTTATGCCCCACTTATTTATTTTTCCTTTCGAAAACTAAATTATATTTGGGGATATCTAGATATCTTCTACCGCTAATCTGTCAGTGAATAAAATTAATTTCCTGATCAACTTTAACTCTTACTGGATTACATCTTTCGTTGACTAAAGGTATTAAATACGGTTTACCCTACACATATCTTTTTATAGAAACAAGTATTTTGAAACAACTAAAATGACAGCTTTTTCATGTTGTACAGAAAGGTTGGAGTTTATGTATTCTAACTTTTTTAAATACTATTTCACATTAGATATATACGTGTGTACAACCGGAAATATTATAAAAGAATGTAAGTAATTAGAGAAACAAATACTTGCAGTTATTTTATTCTTTCAGACTAAAATATGAACATCATGTATGACACCAGTTTTGAATTTATTTAAATTCGCTAAATTCAAATACGTTAATATAAAAGTATATGGTGAATTTAGATACAGAAATACTCACTTTAATTTTTGTGAAAGAAGACTGTTTTTGTTCTGTCTGTTCTTGATAACGGCAAAGAAAAACAAATCGTTAGTTTTATAGGGGTTACGATATCATAGGTTTTGCTCTTTGATGCCAACATGTTCTCCTGGTAGTATTAATGATTTGACCTCTTCTGGAGGTGAAACTAAAATTGCGTAAGTCTGAATGATTTGTGCTCGATAACGTTTTATTTGCTTATAGTAAATGTGACAAACAATTTTTAAAATTAAATAATAAAGAAGGCGTATTTACAAAACTGCAAATAGATAGATAGATGTTTATAATAAGTCTTATATCATCTAAAATAAGTAGAAAGATATATATGAGGTTATAAAATGACAATAAAATAAATAAAGCACAATAACGAAAATGTTATAATAAAACTTAATAAATAAAACTCAATAAAAAATTCAAGTAAATAAATAATCCTAAATGAGTTTTCTCGTAGCAAATTAGAAATTATAAGTCAACTGGTTATATTCGTAATAAAATAAATTTATATTCAGGGGTCCAAATCTTTTTAATTTTTTTAAGATTCTCACTTTTTCAAAACATTTCCGTGAAATTTGGGTATTCAAAGATTAACTTATTTTTTAACTAAAACTGCTACATACAGGGTGTTTGGTAAGTCAATGTATTCCTTGCAGGAGGTTATAGTACAAGTGATTTGTGATATATTTCCTTAATATATCATATTCCGAAAACACTTAGTTTCCCATCTACAGGGTATTAAAATTTTAATAAAAAATGCAAATTTAAAACTATTGCGGAAAGCGCTTAGAATATTTTAATGAAATTTTACAGGCTTTGACAGTTAAGAACAATACATGTTTCACGATAAAAATTTTGTTTTCAGTTTTATCAGTGGCGTGCGCACAGGCACATCTCTGGATATTTTTAAAGAAAAAAAATTATACGCCACTGATTTTTCTTAAAATAAAAATTATGTTTGAACATTTTCAACTACATATACTCGAAACAGATATAATACCTTTTTAAATGTCAACACGCTGCATCTCGGAAGTTGTGCCTGTAAGCCCTGTAGCACCCTGTAAACACTTAAACGTCCAATGTACTAACCAATTAACAGCACAACGAATTTTAAGCTGAAAACAGCGATGCATCATAAAATATATTTTAGCTCTTTCCCTTGTTGGCAATTAACCTCGCAAGGGAGTATTAACATGAAATTTAATAAAAAAAAGTTTTAATAAATTTGAAAAGAGATTTATAATCCATTATTTCCGGCGACAGATTTCCATCCGCGTCAAGCCATTGTATATTAAAAAGGGAAACCATGAAAAATTCGCTGCCATAAACTAAGCCAAGTCTACAAATGTTGCAGAAAATAGCTTATTACCGGTCCAATATGTGGTAATATATTTTAGAAAAATATTTTCTGTTGGCCAGGACTAAGACCTGAAATTCAACCAAGTAAATTCAGAAATCCATAAAGTAAAAATAATGCATTGCTACATAAATTTGTTTTTGAAATTGCACAATTTTTGAGGTACTTATATTTAAAAAAATGTACCTATCTATAAATATTTCTTCTCTTGACTTCTTTGTACAGCTTTTACCGATTCGGTACAAATTAACAATTATTATTTATAACAAGATGATAACCATGGCAAAAAAATTCTAGCATAATATTTCAGAAAAATTTTACGAGAATGCCTGATATGTACGCCACTGGTTTGAGCCGAGACTTAATATTTTCATTCATGTATTGTACACATAAAATGTCATTCCCATGTCTCCCTTTGTTTAGAATAGATTCAGAGATATGGCATCTATTTAAAGCAAAGTCATATAGCAATGTGCCATTATTGAAAAAACTACTAAATTCACTTGCGGAAGTATACGGACATACACCCGCTTCTGTGGACGACTAAAAAATAAATCTCCACATTTAATGAAACATTTGTTTTTTCTGTACCTAATTAAAAATATACAGTGTGGCCAAGAAAGACCCAGGCTTCTCGATAACTTTTTAGGATTGAGTTTCATTAAAAATCGGATAAAAATTGTACGATATCAATAAATCAATATGCTGGTGATCTTAGATTTGACTTTGACCTTAAGTGTCAAGTGAGGTGTCAAGGTGAAACTAAGGTCAACCTAAAAATATTAAATGGAGCACCCACTTTTATTCCAGTAATTAGCTTTACGTCCGAATATGTGGTTAGAAAATTGTTCCCGTATGTCCTTGCAAGACATTTGAAGCTTAAAATTATATTTCTAATAACTCGACAGATATTTGTAGAATTTTGAAGCATAAATTAAATGGTGACCTTGGATTTGGCCTAATAACTGATTAGATGTCGATCTTCAGAATGGCTCTATCATCAAATATTAATTCTTAACCTAACAAATTGTTCAAATTCAAAATTGTTGTCAAGATCACACCAATAGTTTTAATTGAATTCCATTTAAATTCCTTGTATCCCAAATCCATTATTTTTTGTAAAAAATGAAATTGACCTTCAAATGACCTGCAAGGACATCCTGGAATATTTTTTTGCTAGCATAAAAAAGAGAGTATTCCATTATATATTAAGGTGACCTTACATTTACCATGAAACTTGTCACATCCAAAGTCACCTGCTTGAAACGTTTTTGTTGAGTTATTCAGAGAAAAATGAATTTGATCTCCAACTGACGTAAACGTCATAAACGAAATAAAAGATTTTCTGAGCCCATATTATTCAAACGTAGAATTTGTCTCTCTGTCGATTGCTGACATGAAAAATAGGGTGTTCCTTTTAATATTCTCAAATTGATCTCAGTTTGATCTTTAAATTTAAGGCCAAGGTTAAATTTAAGGTCATCATAATATTGATTACTTAATATCCTACAACTTTTACCTGAAACTTTATTTGACAGGGCTCATTCCAGAAAATTATCGGTGGAGTTCGACACTTTAGGGACACCCTGTACATTGTTTCAAGATAAATATTTATGGAAACTTTTTTATTATCTAACTTGTGATAAAGAATCCGAAATTTAAATAATAATAATAATAATAATAATATCTCTACTCCTCATTCTAACTACGAGAATTAGCCCAGAAGCCGGAGACTTGTGCGGGAGAGGAGGCGGCATATTATTATTACGCAGGCCGCATTTGCGCCCAGGAACGACTTATGTTGGTAGGCCCTAACCACCATTCAGTGCAGGAATGAGGGAAACCTGGAAAACCTCATTAATTAGGGGGGTGGTCAAATGCCAACCGGTGTCAATCTCTCACATTGACCCAAGCCAACATTCTTCCACCCTACCATACCTGCACAGAGGGTGCCAATCCTCCGTACAAGCATAGCTAATCTACGGTCTACCGGCCGCGGGATTCGAAACGATCGATTTAAGTACTGACGCCTTAAACCGTGCGGCTATCGACCGATCGATCGCTATCCTAACGTTTTATTTACATTCTGTAGACTTTGTTACAAATTCGCTTCTCACTCAGGGATCTCGAAAACGGTAAGAAATACGAAGTAGCTTAAAAGGAGATAAAGTTGCATAATCAGAGGACCAACATTATGCCTCTAAAAAATCAAAGCTAACATGATTTGTTTTCGAAATATTTGGGAAAAACCGAAATTTTGGAAATCTGTTTTTGTTTCATTTCAGCCTTGTTTGAGATGATATTGAAAAAAGAAAACCACTTTCTCATAGCAACTTTTTGCCGTCTATCGAATGGCATAATCAATTTTTATATGTAACGTTTCGTCTATGCAGGACCATCATCAACTTCATTTTTTTAAATACGACCCTGGATATTTTACATATTTTGCAAGCCTTCTGGTACTGTACTGTCTCAGCCAGAACCTGATTCAGACGTTTTGTCTCGAAAAATTCGTGTAATGATAATAATTTAAATAACTAGGTGGATTTCACATGGTCTAACGACACTTAAAGTGTATGATATTTCAATAAACATAGAAATCTAAAAAAGTAGATAATGAACCCCGCACAAAATCAATGGAAAATGGGTCCCAGTCGATTTGGCTGAAATTGCAGTATGTTATAGTTTTTGACTTTCTGATCAAAAGTTGTCACGGGCCCAAAGTGATCCTGTGAATAGTTTGAGAGATAATGAGGGGGGAAGTATGTGATTTTGGCTGTAGGCCTGAGTAAGCTTCATGAAGTTTCAAGTTGATCGATTCAAAAACTAAGACATGTAATAAATTTTTGACTAGTAGGTACAATGCTTTTGAGATCGCTGTATCTGAATTCGGGGATAGCTTACCTATCTAAGGTCACCTGGAGGTCAGGTAAAGGTGTATTTTAAATAATATCACTTTTATAGTAATACCCATAAAACAAAACCCATACATCATTCACACAGCTACGAACACATATACATATCCTTAAACATTTACATACATAGGTACACACACATACACACACGCACGCCTCGCACACTCACACACTCGCACATGTACGCACAACCACATGCACACGCACACACACAGACACTCATACTCATACATACGTATAGACAGAAATACATTAGATTAACCTGGAAATATAAACAATCGGCTCTTTTCAGGGCCAAATGATGTGCAAAATCCGATCGTTCAACCTCCTCATGGTGCACATCGGGTTCAGCTAACGACGACGGTAAATATGTGACTTAGAGTTTACATTTTATTCTCGGAGAAAATAAATATTACCAACAAAGAAGATATGTAATTCAGATTATATTAAAAAGATAATTAACCGTATTTTTCTCGATTGAAATGTTGGTTCCTGTACAAAACTCTACAAGACCTGCAGTGACCTTGCAATGATCTTGATTAATGGTCAAGAATAAGTAAACAATCAGTTGATTATAAAATACTTAATTTTCAAATGAATCGACTGGGACCCACTTTCCATTTGTTTCATGCGGGGTTTCAATTAAGATTGAACTTGATTTGATTTCCAGGTAACCTTATAGGGCTAAGCTATCCCCGAATTCAGGTTCAGCGACCTCAAAAGCATACAAGTTAACATACAAGTTAGCATTACAAGTTAACATTCGTGAAAGCCATTTTCTTTACTTTGACTTTGAAATGATCTTGACTTGACCTAAATGGGACATTGTACGGCTAAGCTATCTCCGAATTCAGTTCCCCCCAAAAAAAACTTATATACGCACTGGTTGAAATTCAATACAAGCCTTTTCTTTAGTTTGATCTTGAAATGACCTTGAATTGACTTGAAGGTGGCCTTTAGGGTTACGCTATCTCCAGATTCAGATTCTGCGAGCCCAAAAACCTATACACTCACTGATCAAAATTCAATACAAGTCTTTTCTTCAGTTTAGCCTTTACCTGACCTTTAGGTGTCCTTAAATAACTAAGCCATCCCTAAATTCAGGTTCAGCGATCCCAAAAGCATTGTACCTACAGTTAAAATTCATTACATGCCTCAGTTTTTGATTCCATCAACGTAAAACTTCGTGAAGCTTACTCAGGCCTACAGCCAAAACCACACACTTCCCCCTCTTTATCTTTGAAGCTATTCATAGGATCACTTTTAGGCCATGACAATTTTTGATCAGAAAGTTAAAAACTATAACATACGCATTCTCAGAAAAATCGACTGGGACCCATTTTCCATTGATTTTGAGCGGTGTTCTTTGGAACGAATGAATACATGAAGATCAATTTTTTGATAAAAAAAAAACGTCTGAATCTGGTTCGGGCTGAGGCAGTACAGTATTGGGGGTCATGAAGGCTTGCAAAAAATGTAATAAAAGTTCCAGGGTCGTATTTAAAAAAATTAAGTTGATGATGGTCCTGGAGAGACGAAAAGTTACATATAAAAATTGTTTATACCATTCGATAGAGGGCAAAAAGTGGCCATTAGAAAGTGTTCTTCTTTTTTCAATATCATCTCAAACAAGGCTGAAATGAAACAAAAATGGGTTTCCAAAACTTCGGTTTTTTTCAAATATTTCGTAAACTAATCATGTTAGGCCTTAATTTTTTTAGAGGCATAATGTTAGTCCCCTGATTATGCAACTTTGCCCCATTTAAGCTACTTCGTATCCCTTACCGTTTCCGAGATCCCCGTAGTGACAAGCGAATTTGTAATAGCCTGTATAAATACAATCTAACACTAATGAAAAATATCTATAAAATATTTTGATAAATTAGATGAATTAATTCAGTTCGTTTTTTTTTACTTGTTGTATAATATGAGAATTTATTGTTCTCAGAACACCCTGTAAATGCGGGTAGGTATATTTAAATCTTTTACATAAAATTTACAATTAGGAGAACAAGGGATTTAATTCAATTTCCTGAGCAACGAACCCCTTACATCTTGTAATATACCAAGATCTATTAAAGAAGAGGAATTTGTTGCATATAATGACAGTCCCTTAATCTCGTATGCAAGGCTCGTCAAGTAGGGGGCTATATATTCCTTGGTTGTATATTTCTAAATAATTATATTTGGTGTTCCAGTGGAAGCCTATAATAGAAAATACCGGTGTCTGTTTGAAATGGTTAGTTGGCCACCAAATATTTCACGTATGTAGAACTTCTAGCTAGTAGTCTTTCAACCGTTAAGTCACTTACGCTACAAATATTCATATAATTTTAGGGGTGTGTAATTCGAAATAAGTTTAATTTGTTATAAGTAAAATATGTGATATCAGGGTTTATTTTTCAAATTATTGTGGATTATTGGCAATAGGAAGAAATTGGAAAATCCAATAAATACAATACAAAATACACTTTCTCCTTTAGGGCCTCCGAAATAAAAAAATCACAGCGATTTAAGTCAGGTGAACGTAGTGACTTTGGCGTCGTGTCCCTTGTCCATCGATCTACCTGGGAACTAGTCATTTAGGGAGGTTCGATACATCTCTTGCGGGGCAGGCGATGCGGGAGGGAAGCCTATGCTTATACACGGTAGTTTCGACCAACCTTACATAAACTAATTTGAGCGAACTAAATATAATAAATACGAATGAAATTTATACTACACATACTAGCTTGCATATATTTTTCGTCTTTATGCACTGCAATTAACTTTTTATTTGAATAAAAGTGTCTATTTAATCATTAAGAGCTTGTAAAATTATGGATGAAATCTGGCAACATTGCCATGGCGTGGTGGTAAAAGTTGGGTCAACTGTCATTACTGTCAACTTTGCGCTTATTCCGTAAACATGAATGAACATCCAAGGTACATAGGAAAAGTTATGACTGAAAAGTAATATAAAACGCGTATGAAACAGAATGTGGTGGATTGATGAGAAAAAAGTAAAAACCGAGAATCCATGATAACTATTAAAAAGTTCAGTGTATGATAGTGAGACGTCGCCTTGTCAAATTGAAGTTTATGACAGAACATCTATACTGTTCGTTTTGCAAAAAGATCCTTTCAATTTTTTTTTCAAATTGCTATTATATTGCATTAGATCATGAAAAATGTATTTAATATTAATTATTACTACACATGTTTTCAACTGGAATAATTTTATAGTCTATAATCGAGCTATTCAAATATAGCGCGTCAGTTGAAGCGTTAAATACAGCGTACGGTGTTGCCATATTTCCTTTCATTGGATCAGATGTTTGTTCAAATTTATCAAAACGTTATATATTCATTCTATTATCTCAATAACTACATTGTAAGTGCATATATTTATTGTTTTAAAATGTTTAGTAATATTTAATTCTTTAATTACAATTTTATTTTCCCGATCCTAACCATTTTTAAGAGCAATATTCACGTTTGAATAAAGTTTTTTTCCCAACTCCCATAAGAGCCTTAGTATAAGAGCATAATTTTTAATATCATTTTTCATAAAAACTGTATTGGCAATCGATCTGATATTTTTACACGAGGCAGTTGGCATATTTATTAACAGATTTCAATGATTTTGAAAACTTTCTTACCATTTTTTTTTTCGGTATCGAACCTCCTTAAATGTTTTTGCGACTGAAGTACGGTGGTGCTCCGTTCTGCACAAAATGCTTATTATTACGTAGATTAACTGAGAGATTGTCGAACAATTCCGGCAGAGTATTTGCAAAAAATCTAAGTAACTGTTGAAATAAATCGTGAAAATAATGATAATTGTATTCATTACCTAAATTTATAAGCTATGTTAACTAATGACGGTAATCAACTGTGGCCTATTATTAAACAAAATTATAATACAAAAATTTTTTTTTACTTTACATCACTGACAACAAAGTTCTTGTTAGAGATACGTTTATTTCTGTAAGTTAGAATATGTTATTTCGTTTGTGTTATCAAATAAATTACTTTTGAAATGACGTAAATATTTTCAAGTTTGAATTGAACAATCGATCTAAGAAGTTCTGATAATCAAATTTACTGTGTTATAAAGTGATATCTACAGGATGATTCGCTCATGTCATTAATTTTAACCACGCATTCGAAAGGTCTAATAAAGATAGAAAATCGAAAAAAAAGTTTTAACCGAACTTTTAAGAGATAAGTAAATTACCTCTTAACTTCCGCTAATTCTACGCCTTAACTTCGCATCACATTTTTTGACTGGGAACATATTGGCGGACCTCAAAGCGTTCGAACGTTGAAGCGAAACAGCTGATTTCTCCAGTCGTCTTGAATTTTTCAGTGTTTCAAAATCAAAGTGCAGATGATCCCAACTTTATTAACAAAATGGACGGATGAGTGTTGTTTTAGCCATACTGGCATTGGATATAGGTAGATCTATACCATACTACTCAATAATTATAAACATTGTGAAAAGTTAACAATATTAAAAATAATAAATTGTCTTAACCTAACAATTATTTTCCGTATACATTTGTTTTCAATAAATTATACTTGTTAATATTTAAAATGTAAAAAAATATCTTATGCATTAATGTGTCTAGGTAAAAAGATCTGATTACTCCTTGTCGTTCACTATGTATTAAAAACGCAGTAAAAACTAGGTTAGTGGCCGAATAATCAAGAATCATTCTCGATAAACCTTTGTGGGTCAGTCAATTTTTTTCTACGTAAATATACATTTAATTTTTTAATCGTTTTCGTATTCTACTCGTTTTTCGCTATCTTCCCTTAAAATTAATGACATTATGACTGAATCACCCTGTGTATGGAAGTATTAGAGTACATAATCTTACGAAGCGTTATAATATTATTTGAAAAAAATATATTTTTTTTGGTAACTTTGATGCTCTGTAGTGGTGCTCAAGCAAGCTAGAGTAGTGGTAACTTTAGTTAAAACTGCTTATTTTGAGCACAGGAAACTGGTAGCTCCATGTACATGAAATATTGGAACACCCTGTCCCTACATGTAATTACATTTATTTTTCAGTATTATCAAATAGTATTATACTATTATCACTTTAGCGCAAATAGATATTTCAATAGACAGAAACATGAGGAAGTATACTCTTTGGAATAGAAGACCAAAGACAAGAAGGAGCTGACCAAGCAACTCAAAGAACTGAAACATAATTTACAAGTCTCAAATATCCACAAATTGATTATTGTTACATTTTTAATTTTTCCCCCTCAAACCGTTAACACCGATATTTATCAAAAATTTTCTTATATAACACATATACCTATGTGTACCCTCTTTGTGGTTGTCACTATAGGTACTATATTTTGCGGTCAAAATTATGGGAGTGACTCAGACATAATATAAAAACACCATTACTAGCCGATAGGATCCATAATCTTCTATAGACTGAGTTATAGTCTTTCCGATTTTCCGTTCGGTCGCTGACGCAGCAACTCGGCATTGAAATATTTGAAAAACTTGTTCCTATATTTATTTAGGCATACACATATACAGGTCTGGTCGAACTAAACGTGGAGGCGGTAGAAATATATACGCCCAGTTGAAGAAAGCGAGCGCGTGTAAAGGAAAACAAATACAGTTGCATTGGGCTACTGAGCAATAAATCTCAGCAGTTGACAAGTGGTTGATAAATTGCCCAGCAGTGCAGTGCAGCAATGCGGAATTTGGTGTGATTCAGGTAATTTTAATTTATTATAGGCACCTTCTATCAATCATTCATATTACAATTGCGAAAGGGAGAAATAAGAGGGTATTTTGTTTACTACTATTATCACAACATGGCATTTTGGAGAGCTTTTAAAACGGAACAAAACGAAATTTACCACCAATATAATAAAATTGTTTGAGGACATAAATAATTAAAATATATTGTTGGCCAAATGAACATATAATAGAAATTTTCTACACATTATATACAAATTATTATAATTTTTTACCTTTAGCAGAAAACTTTTTTAGGGACTCCTATGAAACTCATTAAATTTTATTACTAGGCGTTTTTTTGCATGTTTAACTGACGTGAATTATGATCATTTGGTAGTGTTCGGTCGACATGGGTCCTCGGTGGAGACATAGGGAGTTCCAATCGAGCTCCACGTTGGAAACCATGTCGCAACCTGTGTTCTGGGATGTTAGTTCCCTTAACCGGGGTCCGCGATAGTGACGAACGGAGTTCAAGTGGGTTGTCACTAGGGACTCCAGGTCGCAGGATATTCTCAAACGACTGTTGTCTGTGGTGGATATGGCCTACAGACTTGGTGTCTAGGACACGAGCTCGTGGGGGAGATCTCGACGAAGAATGTCGAGCCTCACGTCGAGCGCCGTGTCGGGTTAGACTTTCTAAATAGGGACCACTTAGGCGGTGATCGTATGTTTGGGAAAAATCCTGAAAGTGGACGGGCGATGTACCAGAATTTCGTTGATAAAAAAGAACGGCTACGTCATCTACGTCATAGTCGGCTAAGGGGTTTTCGCTTACCATGGCACCCGAACGAGATGCGTATTACACCCGCTTGGTACCATTTCGTAGAAAAGCTGAATGTACTGTATCGCCGTCGCCGACGGCTCCACGTTCCGGAACACCCGATATCGGAGGTAGACCGCTATCGGGGCCGGACCGCGAACCGTGGTTGGGCTCATGGGATTCCCCGGACCCTACCAGTTGGTACGTAGGTTTAACCTCGTAACGAGTATTCGTGGGTGACCCACTTCGTAATAACTCATTAGGGGCTCTCGGCTCCGTAATTGCGTCGTGAGGGGTGGTCGAGGTGGTATCGAGAACTCGCGTAGCAGCGGACTACCGCGAGCTACCACTTTCGGTCCCTCAGACTCCTCACGCAGCATCGAAATAGCGTTGGGGAAGGAGGGCCTTTCCCCTTTCACCCGGAGTGTCGGGAGATCTTTCGTAGGCAAACAGGCGTGAGGACAGACCGTGTTACCGCTGGTCTCTCCAATTGGGGACGAGGTCTCGTCCAGCTCAGTCTTGATCATACTCACACGATCTAATTTATTGTTCGTACCTTCGAGGGCACCAATGCTCGTAGCACTGGATATCGATGTCGCGTCGCAGGGATACATCTTACCCCGTACGACAATGTCTTGTAGAAGTCTTGTAGAAAACACTGACTCTACTATTAANTACCTCCAAGAATATGTGTACAAAGTTTCATGATGATCGGTTAAGTAGTTTTCGCGTGAAAGCGTAACAAACAAACTTACATTCACATTTATAATAATAGTAGGGATATTGTTATATCATGGTTATTTATATTATACTGTTTTGCCATTGTTTTT
The DNA here is from genome assembly GCF_000390285.2 of Anoplophora glabripennis. Classification (NCBI taxonomy): domain Eukaryota; kingdom Metazoa; phylum Arthropoda; class Insecta; order Coleoptera; family Cerambycidae; genus Anoplophora; species Anoplophora glabripennis. The sequence goes on from NW_019416887.1 coordinate 212,872, forward strand.
TTTAATTATTTTTGATGTTCTATTCCGTTTTTATTGTCTTTCTTTATACCATTTTGCTGTTTTACTGTAACTCTGCTACTTTTATGTTACATATTTTCTGTTTCTATTCATCCTGTTAAAGGGTTCTCATCCCGTTGGATTGTCGTGGAATATGATCGGAATTGCCTAATATTTGTGAATTTTGAGGGGATATGACAACATGGGCTCGCCGCGAAGACATCGAAGAAGGACTTCGAGCCCCACGTCGAGCGCCATGTCGTGAATTATGATCATTTGGTAGTGTTTGGTCGACATGGGTTCTCGGTGGAGATATCGAGCTCCACGTTGGTAGCCATGTCGAGCTCTATGATCTGGGATGTTAGTTCCCTTAACCGGGGGCCGCGATAGTGACGAACGGAGTTCAAGTGGGTTGTCACTAGGGACTCCAGGTCACAGGATATTCTCAAACGACTGTTGTCTGTGGTGGATATGGCCTACAGACGTGGTGTCTAGGACACGAGCTCGTGGGGTAGATCTCGACGAAGAATGTCGAGTCCCACGTCGAGCGCCGTGTCGGGTTAGACTTTCTAAATAGGGACCACTTAGGCGGTGATCGTATGTTTGGGGAAAATCCTGACAGTGGACGGGCGATGTACCAGAATTTCGTTGATAAAAAAGGCCGGCTACGTCACCTACGACATAGTCGGTTAAGGGGTTTTCGCTTACCATGGCACCCGAACGAGATGCGTATTGCTCCCGCTGGGTATCATTTCGTAGAAAAGCTGAATGTACTGTATCGCCGTCGCCGACGGCTCCACGTTCCGGAACACCCGATATCGGAAGTAGGCCGCTATCGGGGCCGGACCACGAACCGTGGTTGGGCTCATGGGATTCCCCGGAACCTACCAGTTGGTACGTAGGTTTAACCTCGTAACGAGTATTCGTGGGTGACCCACTTCGTAGTAACTCATTAGGGGCTCTCGGCTCCGTGATTGCGTCTTGAGGGGTGGTCGAGGTGCTATCGAGAACTCGCGTAGCAGCGGACCTCAACGCGTAAGGCGCTGAGGCTGCGCCGTGCCGCGTACTTCCGCGAGCTACCACTTTCGGTCCCTCAGACTCCTCAAGCAGCATCGAGATAGCGTTGGGGAAGGAGGGCCTTTCCCCTTTCACCCGGAGTGTCGGGAGATCTTTCGTAGGCAAACAGGCGTGAGGGCAGTCCGTGTTACCGCTGGTCTCTCCAATTGGGGACGAGGTCTTGTCCAGCTCAGTCTTGATCATACTCTCACGATCTAATTTATTCTTCGTACCTTCGAGGGCGCCAATCCTCGTAGCACTGGATATCGATGTCGCGTCGCAGGGATACATCTTACCCCGTACGACAATGTCTTGTAGAAGTCTTGTAGAAAACACTGACTCTACTATNAATATGTGTACAAAGTTTCATGATGATCGGTTAAGTAGTTTTTGCGTGAAAGCGTAACAAACAAACTTACATTCACATTTATAATATTAGTAGGGATATCTTGTTGTCTTTTAAACAGGTACGCCTATGGATTTTCAATCCCCGCACCCTTCATCCTACTTACTAGTCTAAGAGCTAGCGATGAGTCACTCTCCATAATTTAGACCGCAAAGTATAGTAAGAAATTGCTAATAGGTTTCCAAAGGAATTGTCCATTTTTAATTTTACGCGCATTTCATTTGTACATATCATTGTAGCCTTGTGAATTCAGAATAGCATAAAGGGCTTAAGCACGTGTACAATACCCTTTATATGATAATGAACAAGAACATACACCCTCGAAACACAATAACTTTAGCGCTAAAGCTAGCCTATTTCCGGAGGTTAGGCTACGACCAGGTGCAATCTTGGAGAAATTATGGCCCGCCGACCTCTTTTTTTAATGGCCCATTCATAGGTGGTCCGGTTAACCCTATAAATATTCTACGCCTTAAAACTTAATTGCCTTAGATTAGTAAGGTAGTTTTTTAAATAAATGGTCCTAAATTACGGACACCGTGCACCTTTATTTGTTAGGTGTTAAAGTGTTCAAACAAAATTAAAATGTTCTCCTTTTAATGGTTTTACCTCGTAGATAATCATCGCCTTAAATTCTTTAACTTAGAATCAGATTTGAATCATCATTAACATATCTAGATTCCCATTATTATCCTTTAATTTTATTTGTATTTAGTTATGAAATTTAGGAATGAAATAAACAAATTGTAGTACATATATGGAAGGTAATAATTCTCCTTAGCATGAAGTATTTTGACAATTTTTCTCATTTCTAACAATATTTGAATTTAAATTAAGTACTTTCAGATATAAATAACATATGAAAATACTCCAGAAAACTCTCTTTGTTTAGAAATAAATATTCCTAAACCTTCCAGGGTCGTATTTAAAAAACGAAGTTGATGATGGTCCTGGAAAGACGAAAAGTTTACATATAAAAATTCATTATGCTATTCGATAGAGGGCAAAAAGTTGCTATGAGAAAGTGTTTTCCTTTTTTCAATGTCACCTCAAATAAGGCTGAAATGAAACAAAAACGGATTTCCAAAATTTCGGACTTTTCAAATACATATTTCGAAAACTAATCATGTTAGCCTTGATTTTTTAGAGGCATAATGTTGGTCCCCCTGATTATGCAACTTTATTCCCCCATTTAAGCTACTTCGTATCTCTTACCGGTTCCGAGATCCCTGTAGTGAGAAGCGAATTTGTAACAGCCNATTCACATTTATAATATTAGTAGGGATATCTTGTTGTCTTTTAAACAGGTACGCCTATGGATTTTCAATCCCCGCACCCTTCATCCTACTTACTAGTCTAAGAGCTAGCGATGAGTCACTCTTCATAATTTAGACCGCAAAGTATAGTAAGAAATTGCTAATAGGTTTCCAAAGGAAACTGCGCTACAAATACCTAATTGCCCATTTTTAATTTTACGCGCATTTCATTTGTACATATCATTGTAGCCTTGTGAATTCAGAATAGCATAAAGGGCTTAGCACGTGTACAATACCCTTTATATGATAATGAACAAGAACATACACCCTCGAAACACAATAACTTTAGCGCTAAAGCTAGCCTATTTCCGGAGGTTAGGCTACGACCAGGTGCAATCTTGGAGAAATTATGGCCCGCCGACCTCTTTTTTTAATGGCCCATTCATAGGTGGTCCGGTTAACCCTATAAATATTCTACGCCTTAAAACTTAATTGCCTTAGATTAGTAAGGTAGTTTTTTAAATAAATGGTCCTAAATTACGGACACCGTGCACCTTTATTTGTTAGGTGTTAAAGTGTTCAAACAAAATTAAAATTTTCTCCTTTTAATGGTTTTACCTCGTAGATAATCATCGCCTTCAATTCTTTAACTTAGAATCAGATTTGAATCATCATTAACACATCTAGATTCCCATTTTGATATTATCCTTTAATTTTATTTGTATTTAGTTATTAGTGAATTACATTGAAGAAGTTAAATGAAATAAACAAATTGTAGTACATATATGGAAGGTAATAAATCTATTCTCCTTAGCATGAAGTATTTTGACAATTTTTCTTATATCTAACAATATTTGAATTTAAATTAAGTACTTTCAGATATAAATAACATATGAAAATACTCCAGAAAACTCTCTTTGTTTAGAAATAAATATTCCTAAACCTTCCAGGGTCGTATTTAAAAAACGAAGTTGATGATGGTCCTGGAAAGACGAAAAGTTTACATATAAAAATTCATTATGCTATTCGATAGAGGGCAAAAAGTTGCTATGAGAAAGTGTTTTCCTTTTTTCAATGTCACCTCAAATAAGGCTGAAATGAAACAAAAACGGATTTCCAAAATTTCGGACTTTTCAAATACATATTTCGAAAACTAATCATGTTAGCCTTGATTTTTTAGAGGCATAATGTTGGTCCCCCTGATTATGCAACTTTATTCCCCCATTTAAGCTACTTCGTATCTCTTACCGGTTCCGAGATCCCTGTAGTGAGAAGCGAATTTGTAACAGCCTGTATATTGTTTATTTAATTAGTCCTTATAGATAAAGAGATTAATTCAAACTTTATACAGGGTGTTTCAGGATTAAGTAGATAAACTTTAAGGAGATATTCCTCATAAAAAATATGAAAAAAATCAAGTATAAATTTTTTCCCAGAGACGCTTAATTTTCGAAATATAGGGCGTTATTGATTTTTAAAAAAATTCGAACTTTTCGAATTTTTTAAATAACCTAAATGAAGAAGGCTATTTAAGCCAAATTTGGCATGACACATCTTCTTATAAGATACCATTTTCCATAGAAGTAGAAGACCCGCAAGCAACCAGTGGCGGAGTTATGGGGATTCAGACTCATTAAATTATAAAAAAAGGCCCTACTGAAAATAAAAAATGATGTTGTTTTTAGATAGAACAGTTTGTTATTGACAAAAAGTACATTCACTTTTTTTCCTAACTCTTATAGTTTCATGGCAAAATTGATTTTTCGGAATGGTGCTTCTGGATTCTGTCGATAAACTTTAAAATGAACATCAACAAAAATTTTCGAGTAGGCTGCTGTTAAGCAATGTTAATTTGACGTTTTAAATGTTATTTTGCGAATTGTTGCATAAATTCCATTAGTTAAAGCGTTCAAACTAATAATAAAAATAAGTTTAATAATGCCGTCCATATTTTCGAACAATAAATATGCTGATATGGTCTTTGTATATGGTTTTTGTGATGGAAATGCTACAGAGGCTCGCTCGCGGCTCAGTGGGACCAATTGCCAAAAACCTGACCAAAAGTCAAAAAAATAAAGTTTCTAGTTAGGGTCTTTAAATCATTGGGTTGGCAACATTGATTCCCTGGAAGGTAGAAACCTCTCATAGTAAAAGCATTTCCCCCCAAATATTCTCTTAAATATCAGTCGGAACGTGACCTTCGTCTGTGTACCACGCAGTTACAAGAGGAACGACAAACCGGCGCTTATTTACGACAGCACGTGTGATTCGAAAAAATAAATATATTGCCATCAAATAAAATGGAAGACTTCTCAAGGTAGGTAAATTATAGAAAAAAATGTCTTAATACTAGTAATTTGTCTAAAATATTGTTAGAGATAAATATTTTAATGCATTATTTACGTATTAAAAATTTAAAAAAATGGCATTATTTAATAAAAAAAGTTTATATATTCTGTCATATTCGGTCATGTAATAATGGAAATTGTAGTTAAAAGTCTTGCCTATAAAATACAACAAAATTCAGCTGCGCAATTTTGCGCCTTTTTTTTATACGATTATTTATAATAAAATAAAGAACAATGTTTTTTGAAAGGGTTATTGAAAATCAATCAAAACATGCTATTAAAAACGGAGAGAACGAAATAAATATATGTAAATTATATATATTGATTATCGACTTCGATATGCAAGAAAAAATTGTCGCCAAAAAACTATGGAAGATGTGTTATACAGATTTTTGATTTCATCTGATCCCTATGTTTCTACGAGTAGTTGCCGAAAGTTGCCTACTAAATCACTAAAATCGTCGATAAAAGTTCTAAATTTATTATCACCTCCATCTGCACCTATAAATAATGAAGATGTAGAAAGTACATCTGCCTCTGAGTCAAGTACAGATGTTTGTGACTCCTACGAAGTCGATCATTTTTTATTGTAATTTATATGCTAAGTATAAAATATTTGTTAAATGTTTTTATGTATTTACTTAAGTTTATTTATGTAAAAAAAACCCAAAAATAAAATTATGTTTCAATGTAAATTTCATGAATTTTTAACGTTTTTTGCTATACAAGATGGCCATATTGGATATGCTATTGTGGATTTTTGATTTCTGACAACGGATTTGAACTCAGCGACCCCAAAAACCCCCGAAAACCGTATTTCAGATTATTTTCTTAATTTTTTTACTCTTGGTCAGGTTATAGGACAATCAAGGTAGCCATATTGCATCCGCCATTTTGAATTTTTGAATTCTGACAACGGATTTGAACTCAGCGAACCTAAAAGCCCCCGAATACCAAATTTCATATTTTTTTACTCAATTTATCGATTTTTGGCCAGGTTTTTGGCTGGTGGTGGTCCCACTGTGGGTCGCCTTTACAAGCCTGACCTTATGGTTCAGACTGATTCCATTAATATAATCGACGTGAGCATCAATTGGGAAACTCCCCGCCCCCTTCATGCCCATTATACAAATAAAGTGGCTATTTACTCTGCCCCCGGTCTCCTTCAAACCATCAGGAACCGGTTTCCTGGTCGGGCTGTTTTTATTAGTGCCATCGTCATCGGTGCTCGGGGTTCCTGGTGCTCCCTTGACGACAGCGTCCTTCGTCGCCTTAGGCTGGACAGTCTGACCGCGATGAGTTTAATGTCGGGTGTGCTGCATGGCGGCACGCTCATCCATCGTTCATTCAGTGCGGCCGTGTGGGCTCCTTCGGGATAGTGTTAGCGATAGTGTTTGTGCGGCTGTGTCCGTGGTTCATGTCGGGTTATCTTGTAGTTAGTTTTATTTCTGGCCTAGCGTTGTTTAATTTTTTCCTATTATTAGTTTAAGTCGTTAGTTTAAATCCATGAGTGTTGTTTGAGCGTTTGCTTGTGTGCTGTTCGTTGTGAATGATTGTGCATGAGGTGTGTGGTTGGTGTTGAATGCTGGTTGTTTGCCTTTGTTGCTGGTTGCGAATGCATGCATGCATGATGCTTATTACCCGGTTGTTTGTAATTTACCTTATTGTATTTATTGTTTAATGTATTGTTTTGACTTTGTTAACATTTAGTGACTTTTACTGGTTTTTTCCTTAATTTTGACCACATACTGACTGACTTATATTTTTCTATTTTTCATGTTTTAGTTAAGTGACACCTTTGTACTGGGTTTACCCCAAAAAGTGTATTGTAACTTCAATAAATAAATATTTAATAGCCGCAAGAACCCGGCCTCTGATCGGGACTATGTCCTGGCCATGCAATTAATATTCAACGTGCTCCCTACGGTTCTCTTGTTGGCTGTTGAACTGACAGCCATCGTTCCGTATACGCTCCTCTTAAACGAGGATGTATTGCTAGTTAAAGTGCGGTTGGGGAATGGCTGGTGGCATGTGGA
>NW_019416887.1:220306-220738 GCF_000390285.2 Anoplophora glabripennis
CATCGGTTAAATGCTGACATGTTTACCGAGTTCCTTGAAAATGGTTTTCAAGATCTGTTAGAAGATGTTCCGCTTAATACTCGAATGAACAGTTGGTTTCAACTAGATGGTTGTTCTGCCCATTTTGATAGAGGTCCTAGGGAGTGGTTAAACATTAATTATCCCAGGAGATGGATTGGTCGTGTAGGACCTGCAGCGTGGCCCGCACGTTCACCGGACTTGACATCAATGGATTATTTCGTTTGGGGTGCTGTTAAACAAAAAGTGTACGAGGTGCCAGTTGATACCCTAGAAAATCTAAGACGGCGAATAGTCCAAGCATGTCGAGAATTAACTCTAATTCGGTGTCGATCGGCCACTACCTCCATAATTAGAAGATGTCGTGCTTGTCTACAGCCCGGAGGCGCCCATTTTGAACGAAATATTTTTTAA